>NW_015642825.1:1097500-1129187 GCF_001515625.1 Sinocyclocheilus rhinocerous
AGGTTCTGTGAAAATTGTGAACAAATGTTTAGGACAAGCTATTGAAAACCAGCAAGGTTTGAATTCCCCAGCAAGGCATTTTAATTAACCCGACTTTAAAAAGTGAATTTTGTCCATAAGAGAATGGTAACAGGACTGAGGGCTAAGGGGTCTCTGTTGGTAGCAGCGAAAGGTTGTTTAAGAAAGCCTCACGGTTCAGAGAGGGTGAAGTCACACAAAGACTCAACAAGGCTAAACAATGACCTCCTTTTCTCACTCAGACTTTTGTCAACATGAGAAAATTAGAAATGCTACACATTATTAGGAGAACCCTGGAAGGTGGAGGTCGAATGCCAACCCCTTTTTCATTGACAAGAGAGTTTAGCAGCTGTGTTGCTGTTTACTTTGAATGGGCTGGAAATGCCTTGAGTGGCCTGGGCTCAAAGAAAACAATGTTCAGTGCTGAACTGGCAGTGGGAACTCGATCCCTCAGCAAGCAAGCTGGCCGCAGTCTGACATGGGCACCGAGGCTCTGGCTATATCAGCCTGATATTATGTTTACAGAGGCTCCACTGTACAAAGAAGGAGAAAACAGAAGAGAGAAAAAGGCTGAGCTGAGCAAACGTAACACTGTGTGGTGACTAAAATGACTAGGGAAGGACTCCAGTCCATAAAACCGCAATTGTGTGCCATTGAAGCAATCGTCTTGAGGCTGATTGAACCAGATCAGTTGGCCTACTTTGGGACACTGTGTGGGGATCGCAGTGCTTTTGCAACTTTCTTTGGAAAGTTCGACAGCGATTACCACCGAATGCGGTGCTTTAACAATGGCACTAGTGTTACAAGGCATATGTGGAAACAGGAATTTGACAGGATTCCATAGGAAGTTAAATGTGCCAATTCATGGTGGGTGCTTTAAGTGTGGCTTATAAAAGGATCCCCATTGGTCTGAATGAGCTATATGCTTTTGATTATTGTTAGTGTGATCTACAGGACTGATTTCATTCATTTATTCCACCTGACTAAATATATGCAGTAAGCTGTGTGCTGCTACTGCTTGGTTCTGATACAATGGTTTTGCCTTTCTCTTTTACTCTCTCTCCCTCTGTCTTTTTCTTTCTAGAGTGAGGGCTTGTGTGGATTCTGGATGTGGCGGTGAGGTGAAGGAAGTGATTATTTATGGCAGACTCAACTTGTCAGAATGTGTTATAGCTGGATTTAAACTATATCACCACTTTGTACCATCACTTTGAGAGGGGACGCCCTCCCCACCGTGCCATGCCCATCCCAGGCTACAACTAATCTGAAGAGAGTATAAATAACTTCTGTCAACCAAAGGGATTATTCATAATAAAAATTAATAATCTTAAAATTCTTGGACTGGTTTTGTTTAACTTGGATTGGCAAGTGATGCTAGGAAACAGGCTCAGGTTTGAAGGCTCAATCTTAAACATGACAACCATGAACTGCATGTCCTACACTGGGTCTATCTATCTAGTTTTCTGCCATTTCTATTTAGCGTGGAGTAAAGTGATGACAGGGAATGCTAGGAAAAGGGGAGGAATGGGATCAGGAAATGTTGCAGGCCAGATATGAACATGCACTATAAGCACCACACTTCAATGTGTCAGAGCATGGGCATTAACTTCCAGCTCCTAGCGATCTTTGATCCCTTTTTCAATGTACAGAGGAAAATAGTCACAGTAAAAACAGAGGCCTTACAAACACATTTCCACATGTCACTTTGTCTAAGTCAAAAGAAGGGCCAGCACAAAATTGCTCTTTCCTTGTTTGAACTGCCAGTTCCACTCAGGTTCTCTGTAGACTGATGGCAGAACCACAGAAGAATATGGAGCTTCCAGAGACGAGAGCCCCTTGTGTAAAAACAGCTTGTAATTTACTAGTTCGTGAAATAAAAGTATCCTAACTTCTCTGCAGAGTGGCCCTAATAAGTGTGATATCCCCATATACATTGCTTTGAGTGATGGATGTGACTGGCCAGAAGAAGAAATCCTTTCAATCCCATGCAAACTCTAAAGAGAGGAAAATAATTAGTCTAGATAACAGTCATGTACAAAAAAAATTACGAACATTTCTCAGAACTTACGTAAAAGCTCCAACAAAAAATGAGTGAAATCTATGACAGACCCGAGGTGATGCAGTTCATTGTCCCGGTCAAAGTGTTGACTGGACAAGTACAGTGTATCAAGTCCATGGCCATTTAATATTAAAGAGTCACAGCTGTATCTTGACCCCAAGTGCAGGATGGAAAACGATTCCAGGAGTTGCTGCTATTGCGTGGCTCTATATCATCAAGCACACTCCTCTAAACCTGCAATGCTAGCCTGTGTAGTGGGGCAATGATGAAGTGTAGGACTATAGCTATAACACACATACCAAGGAGGGAAACTAGCCCACCTACTCTCAAATCAACTAATTGGTGACAAACCACAGCAATTAGCCTCCTACACTTACCAGAGAGGTCACGGAAACCCAGGCCACAACGGTGACACCAACAACGGGTCAGTTGACAAGATGGAGGTAGCAGTGGTGATTAATAGAGCTTGGCTCCTTGTCTAGGTCAAATTAGGATGGTTTATCAGTAATTGCTGAGATAACCATGCTGCAAAGTCAAGCATAGCTGGTAACATGCATATTTTGAGGCTTCTTAAGCAAAACTGGCTGATCAAATCTGCTGAACTATACTGCTGTACTGGTACTACAGCGAGCCTAGCATAACAATCCCAAACAAATTCAATTATGCAATGTCTTATATCAAGTTAAAAGTAATCTGATGTCTAATGGTCGAATTTCTAGCAATACAATCATGTGACACATAGTTGTTCATGATATCTAGCAGTACAGCATACACACATAAAAGCTGTCTTTTTATGTCCTCCATTCATCCATTCTGTTAACTGCCTTTCTTTCACATGGCTGCAACATACTTTATCACCCTCCACCATCCTCAGCTCCACCTATTGTCTGACAACTCTTAGCCTCTAGCTCTGTTCCCTGTGGTTAACTTGCACTCAGGGATTGCAGTCTGGACATCTGTTCAATCTATCTTCTATGTTTTACTGCACCTTGTTTTCAACACAATAATTTGTATTGTTTTATGTTTCTTAAAGTATACTGGACCTAGTCTGTTACCTTTAGAGTTTTGATTCACTGTACTCTGCATGGATGATTGGCAGGAAGTTTGCTCAGAAGATAATTTTAAGACTAACACTACCATAATTGCTTCAGTTAATAAAGAGATGTTTATTTCAAGACAGTGGTCTGACTGAATTCATGCAAAAGCCTCCAGTAACATGTATAGTCAAACTTAATATACCTCAGGGAATCATCCAACATATTCAAGTGGAATTTTCCCTTTCCACTGTATTCAACTGAATAATACCCAAAATCCACAATTCAAATGTTAGTGATATGTGACTATACCTACTTTGTACAAAAACAAATCATGATAAATCTATGGTTAAAAAAAACAGCATCTGTGATTCAGTGTTTCAGGAATTACAAGAATGGCATATCAGCGCTGGCATATTTTGCAACTTTTAAACATATACTTCATTAAGTGATAATTTCCACAGTTTTTACTTGCAAAAAAATGACAGTATTTTAAAGTTAAATTATGTATATTGCAATTTTGAACCATTCACTGTTTTCAAACACAATGGTAAGATAACTTTCAGTTAACCAATGAACAAGATTTTAACTTCAGCATGTCTTTCTCTAAAAATTACAAACATTTACAGTGTAGAGAACTACAAAATTATATGACTCTTTAACTGCTCAGGAGCTCTTGACCATCACAGCTCAGATTTTTAATAAATACCGGATCCCCCACATGATGACATCAGTGATTTAGAGTTGCAGTCTGGTCAAGGTTACAGTCATGTTAATTTCACTTGGCCCAACCACTGCGAGTGTGGTCTATAAATGGGATACTGCCCATAAAATCATAAAATAGAGTCAGAGGCAATGACTGTTTCTGGGGTTCACCATCACTCCAAATCCTGTAAAGAATAAATCCAGAGACAGCTGCACAGCATGACAGTGTGCTTACAAATTTAAAAGAAAATTCTGAAAAGTTTCTCAACGATCCAAGACTTTAAATAGTTGAGAAACTAAATGGTTGGTTCAAAGTTTTGTTTTGTTGCATCACATATGTGTGCTGGGTTACCAAAGGCAACCTACTCCCAAACAAACAGCTTTGAAATGTATTTTTTAATGATTGGAAATACTATTATTAGCAATATCAAGGTGATTCAAAACATAGCTATATAATAATTAGTAAAATGAAAACAAATTGTTTTTTAAAAAAGCAGAGATGTAAATTTTACAACTTAGTCCATCAGAGCAATGGTTTCCAAACCTAGTCCTGGAGTACACACTTTGGATGTCATTTTAGGTGTGTATTGACATATTGAATTGAGATCAGGAATGTCTACGACATTTATCCTATTTAATGCTTGTGCTATTATTAAATTATCATCAATATCCTGAAACCCCCACATTATTTAGGTTCCAAAATCCTAATACCTGTCTGGAGAAAGAAAATGCCAGGATGAGAGGCTGAGTTGTTTTTGATTAGTGTGGCAGATCTAAAGGCAGGAGCAGAGACTGAATGGATGGAGGTCAGTGGCTAATAGCAAACACCTCTCTCTGGGTGCTGAGCAGGGGGTTGACAAGAGGGGCTCAGTGGGTGTCTGAACAAGGCTAATCTAATGTAAGGGAACAGCTTTGTGCAAGGTCTTTGCCAGACCTTCACTGAGCCTCTGCCGTGCCAATGCATCTTCCCGGTCTTCCTGCTTTCACTGTGCATCTCCTGAGCTTCTTGATCACCACGGAGCTCATTTAAAGCTCCTGCTTCCATGCATTTCCTCTCCTTTATCTCAATCTGCAATTCTTACTAAAGACTTCCCTGGCTGGCTGGCACAGGTGATTCTCATTATGTGGCTTTGAAGTGGGAGTGGCGCGGGAGAGGAGATGGTGGATCAATGATAAGCCTCCGTTCTCCTGCCATGGACCTATTCCGAATGATCCCCATTACTGCTGTAGCCCAGTGGTGAGTGGGGGGATAAGAGCCCAGCATGGGCCTGCTGCTTGCCATTAAGACCTCTCCATGCTGATGGATATAACTTTGTATCCAGGGAAAAAAAAAGAGTCTGCACAGAATGAAAACGCATCTGTTGAACAATGACTTATCGGTTCCTTTTCAATTCTGAATAAAGCAGCAGGCATGAAGACTATGTGAAAGATCTAAAAAAACTGCTCTAGATCCTGGTCTGGTCCTGTAAAGCATGCTCACATTAACGGTTCCTTTATCAGTCATTTAGTTGTAAGGTACTCCCTTGTCTTCTCATTTACATCCGGGTTTTGGAAACAGCACAGGGTCGATCTAGGGAACGGAGACAAGGCTGCGAGAAAACACAGTCAGTGAAGCTGAAATGGCCTATTCGAGGGTATTACAGGCATTTAGCGATGCCAGGGAAAGTATTTGTTTGAAGCCTTTACGTTTTGGTTAGCTGCTCTTTATATCCGGCACAATTTATCGCTGTTTTGATTGTCCTTTCTGTTATCGCACCGGCTGTGTTTTCACTGGCCGTGAGGAATGCGAGCAGGAATGTGTTGATGTTACTGTAAAGCCCAACACGCATCTCCTTCTCAGCACCTCCATCTGAGACCGATAAGAGCCTCTATCTGATTGGAAAGAATGTGACTGGCACAACCTGCCAGATGGCTCGCTGTAGCCCACTCCCTGGAGTTAGGGGCCCCTAATACACACATTCAAGGAGCTGATAGAAACATTGGAGACAAACTTTTTGAGTGATACAGAAACTCAAGTAAATCAATCCATCAAATGGGTCCTTGTACCAAATTCAAGGGCTGTATGGAATCATTGGAAATGCATGTGGACTGTTCAGCTGACTCTAATGCACCGTGTCAAGTGCGCTTTAAGATAAACACTTGACTGACTGGACTGATATTGAACATGTGATGTTGGGTGGGATTGAGTATAGTGCACTTGCAATTGGCCCCAACAGTGCTGAAACCCTGGAGGCGAGGGTTATCTGGAAAGGTTTGCTGAATCACGATCAAGCTTTGTTCTATCTATAACACCCTTGCAAATCCACACATGCATGCACACAGGTTCCTTGTTAATGAAGCTCAGAACACAAGTCGAAGAGGTCAACTTTACAGCAATGATGTCCGCCAGACCTGGTCACTGCAGTCCTACATCTGAGAGCATAGCGTCTTATTTCGAATGCATCCAAACTCGAGAAGAGAAATGACATTCCGATTCCTCCGCAGGTTATTTGTCATGCTGCCACCTCTGCCTGCTAGCAACATAAATCAAGGATCTCCATTCAGCTCGTTTTAATCTCCAACCCCTTTTATCAAATGAAACCTTCCCTTTCCATGACAGTGAAGAGTCCCAGCACTGGGCTACTGTATCTCACCACCTGCTTCAAGTTACAGCAGACGTCTGGCGACTGAGAGAACTTCTAACTTGCCGACAGGGGAAACAGAGGCTAGCGTCGGGTGTCTCAGCTCCAGGTGTGACGTTCTGTTATTGGGGCCTCCTCCTTTTCTTCTCTCTCAAATGTTCTCTCCCTTCCTCTCTCTAAAGATGGGGTGCCTCTGGAGTGGTGTTTGTCTTGAGGTCACGGTACAAGCTGTTGTCTCCAAATGAGGCCGTAAAGCATATGATGTAAGACATTCATCCTGCGTATCTCTCTGTCTCTACTTCTGCCAAGGCTGGGTGAGCTGTACCATAAAACATCAATGCTGATGTCTGACTCATAGCCGCATAAGGCCATGGAGGAAACACACACACACGTGATCACAGCCATATGTGTCTGTCTGTGTGTTACCTGAAAACACATCCGACAATTATACACACGCCAACTTAAAGGGTTGATAAATTATGCTACGTTTGAAGAGCAGGAAACTTTGACCAAGTTTATAAGATTGCATTGAAGTTACATTAAGTAGGAAACTGTTAGGGCAAAATTATGAGTTCAAATGTACAGTTAGCAGAATTTGTGTGACATGGATAGAGAAAATGCATTTATCTTGATTTTACAAAGAGAGAGTAGTCATTTTGAATATAAATCCATGTAATTATCCAGTTGCTTGGGTGGAATGTAAACTAAATTGCTGGTTGTAATACAATGCTTGACATGAGCTGATAACTGGGGAGGCTAAGTTGTAAGTTTTCCTGTTATGGTTCTTAATACTGGATTTTGTACTGAATTTCATTTTAAGATTTAAGATTAAGAAGTTTATTGAATCATAATCCTAGTGGTATGCCTTCATTTTTTACACATGGGGATGTTAAAAACCCATTTATACCTTCATAATGTTTTAGTTTTAATGACCGGTCATAGATTTCCTTTCCCAGGATAATAATAATGAGGAAATGGCACAAGCTTGTAAAAAAGATATGTGGTGGGATAACCAGGATCAGTCTCATGATTAATCCTGCTTTTACTAACTCCGCCGGGAATTCCATCAAAAGGCCAGCGATTCTTTAATTGCCATCCCTGTTTTTCCCAATGCTTTACCTCTCTCCTTTCTGCCGGTGAGGGGGTCCTGCTGGAATCCGGCAGCCCCCACACACAGACCTAGAATTGCTTTCAGATGTGAATATCAGGTTTGGGAAAAAGGGGGATGCCAGTGTACCTAGCGTGGTTTAGGACTGGGCTAGTGCTCTTCGGTGAATCTGGGTTAAAGAGCAATGCCAGGGACTAGAGAAAGTGGACATAATGGTCCTGGGGAGAAGACCTTTGCATTCATACCCATGTCTCACTGCTGCTTCAGTCTGATCAAAGAGGCAATGAAAACCGCAGCTAAAACGTACGGATTTGATTTTAGCTTTTCTTCAAACAGCAGGCTTTATCACGAGTCCCAAAGCCATCAGACTGAACCACTCGCAGCGCTTTACCTCATTCATCTGGTCTGTGTTAAAGTAGGGTGACCATACGTGCCATTTTCCCAGGACGCGTCCTGGGAAAATGGCACGTATGGTCACCCTAGTTAAAGATAAAGCCAATTTTAGGGCCATTCTACCCACTTTCTTATTGATGGATCCAATGGGGGTGGGGAGCCGGATAACATCTTGTTTGTTAATATTTGTAAACAGTCTTTCAGTGGAAATACAACTGACTAAGGAGTCTGAAACACCAGGACATGGAACTACAGAAAGCTCACTGCATAGAGGCCCATAGAGGCAGGATGAGATATCTATCTTTTTCTACCCTCTTCAAGATTTCAAAGTGAGGAAAACTACATTGTGGATAATATGCTGCTACCATGTTGCCATAGATTGGGTGTTACTGCACAATCTTATCCAAAGATTGGCAACAGGGAGATCATCAACAGCTGGTGCATTCTGGAAGGTTAATCTCGGTTTGACAGTTAAATCTTTTTTTTTTTCACTTTTGATAAAGATTGTTACACTCAAGAATGGGTAACACTACATATTGGCAAAAAAAAAAAAAAGATCAACAAAAAAGCAACAACTAAGAGTCCAGGCATCTGTGATTAAAATCATGTTAAGTTCCTTCATACAGCACCATCTGTTGAGGACAACTGCAGAAAGTAAATGTAAAATATGGAAAGTAAAGGAGTACTAACAGCATGTTAGCTGAAACAGCTATAGGATATGGTATTCTTGTTATCCAAAACTGGGGTGTCAGATCATAATCAGCACCACACCTGCTGAGCTTTCCCAGAAGCCCCTCTGCATGGGGCCAGCATGAAATCCATCTAAAAGCAAGTTTTCAAGTGAGACTGGATGCAATTTCAGCTCTGATAAATCCAAGCGTTCCTAT
Organism: Sinocyclocheilus rhinocerous; assembly: GCF_001515625.1. NCBI lineage: Eukaryota > Metazoa > Chordata > Actinopteri > Cypriniformes > Cyprinidae > Sinocyclocheilus > Sinocyclocheilus rhinocerous. Next base: position 1,106,326 of record NW_015642825.1, read on the forward strand.
TGGATGCATTTTTGGCTTATTTAACAAGCATGCATTTAGTAACAGGCTTTTAATCTGCCTTGCTCTTTGAAGAAATTGTTAGAAATAGAAGCTGCTTCGGGTGCTGGTTTATTTGTTTATTGTTGTTTAGCAGGACTTCAAGCTGTCGATATTCTCTCCTCCACAACTCCTGCCTAGTACAAAAGCCCAAAGATGATTCTTTTATACATTATACTGCCAAACAGTGTTGCAGCAACACAGTTTGCCAAAACACATTTGGCAGGGCAAAACACACACTCTAAAATGACAATAACATTTTTTTAAGATGCTCCTGAGGACCATTTTAGACTTCCTTTCCTCTAGTATCCATAAATGCCAGCTCTTTGCGTCCAAAGGGCAATAACCAGCCCCACAAAAAAGCTGTTTGGCAACAGATATGGACTGGTTTGAGTTAGGGAAAAAGTAGCATGAAAAACAAACGCATGCTGCTTCCTCACGCACTTAAACAGGAGTGGATGCCACAACGCTTATGGCCTGCAAGGCAGAATAGAGCAATGGTTCTCTTCCTCCGTGGCCTTCTGCTAATGTTGATTTTAAATGAATGCACTGAGTTCCTCTAGTCAGCAAATAGCCAAAATAGTCATGCCTCAAAGCCAAAGAGTTTTTCTCCTAATTTTGTAGATTTCATAAATATGACAAAACAAGATAATTCAACACAATCAGCAAACTCCTACAAAGTACAAACCTATACTAATGTGACACCTAAGGACTTGTCAGCATTTTCACTTGCAATATATTTTTTATATTTGCTGAAACTATTTTAGTTATTTTCTTCTTTGATTTTTTATTTGGTTTACAAATTACCAAATTTCTTGAAATAAAAATCTATAGTTTGTTTCTCCTTTTCACATTTTCATTTCAACTGTAATGTATTTCTGTAAATTCATAAACACAATTTTGCTGAAAAATGATGACAAGCGATGGAAAACTTTACTGACTGGTATGTAGTTTAGCATAATGCTTCCACAATTATCACAAGCCATCCCTGCAAAACCTCACTCACATTAACCAGGTATTTTTCCATGGAAACAAATCAGCAGAATTGGCAACAACACAGAAAACACCACAGAAAAACAAACGCTTAAGTTGCAAGCTATAAAAATGGACATAAGATGAATGAATGTAAAATATTCAGCACTGGCCCAAAAGGGCAAGTGACAGTTCAACTAGCTTTGACAGCAAAAAAAAATGTGTATGTTTATTTGTTTGTTTGACTGTAGTATGTGCGTGAGGTACCTGACATGAAACTGTCCATTTCTACACTACAAGCGTGTAAAGTGCTGCAACAAAACCTCATCGCTTTGATTCAGGAGCAAAAGATTGGAAAAGCGCGCCTAATATAAACGACGGCGGCTCGTAAGGGACGCGCGCTCTAAACTGTCCAAGAACCGCAATCACACAAATTTGTTAAGGTAATTAATTCATGATTTAAATGTATTTCACGTAAAATAATAATCTTAGAACTATAAATATACATAGTATTGAAGCTACTAAACTCGCTAAAAACGCAACTTATTTATTTATATTATTATTATTATTTTTTAATGATGAGGTAGGAATAAAGGAAGGATTAAATGACGATAGTGTTTGGTTTGTCATTTCCTCTTACTAGCTGAAAGGTTTGAGAATTATCCTATTCTGGCACGGATTGAGACAGCTGTTGTCTCTTTAAAATAACAGGTCAGATAACAACTGAGTGATGGATCGCATGGCAAAAGCACAACTGACTGTGGAGGGAAGAAATACAGGTCAGCAGTGCAAATTGGAAGAAAGATTTCACCTTTTTCTCTCTATTCAATTGTGCAATGTGATCCTGCATGTCATTTCCACCACTGCACACCTTAATTTAAGCAGCAGTTTATGTGAGCATGCACTGATCAGTACAGTCATATATCTATATATATTCTGTAATATATAACACACAGTGCTCCCGCATGGCTAGTTTTCTTTCAACGTGGTGTGGAAACCTTTAGCAATAAATGATCAATGGAGACCCGCTGACCTGGTCAACAGATATCAGACATTTTATTAGGCAGAGAGAAAGTGAATCTTACTCTAGCACCTCTAAAGACAACATCTGGACCTTGTCAAAGATGAGAGATTGGTGTTGGGGGGAAAAATGTAGGAGAATAAAAGTAGTCAGAGAGAGAGAGAGAAAAAAGGTTTCAATCGTAATTCAGGTTTACCCAAAGGCTATTGTTTTGTACAGCTTTGCCAAGATCCTCATCCCAAAATCAGGAGGTGCTGAACTGGCCATAGTGGAGATGAATGGATAAAGAAATGTGGCTTATGTTAAGGGCCCTCAGTAGGACACCATTTCATTGTTCAGACTTTGCTCCCCTGAACTGCGGCCTCTCCTGTTGCTCATCTCAGGGAAGCAGCAGGTCTAGAGCTGCAGATTCGGAGAAAATTAGGCTTTTGTTTAAACAAAATGGGGTTGGCGCAGTTGCTTGGAGGCATAAATGTAACCACAAACCACATAATGATACAGCATGACTTGCAATGAAAGCCATCGCTATCAATTCACTTATAGAGTAGCTGACATGATTTTGTCATTTTTGGATCCTCCAAATATCTCTGGATCAAATTGCTATTTTGTAAACAGCATTTATTTGTCTTAGTGTGTGATCCTCTGGCCGTGATTTGTTTGCGTGATTCAAGGCTTGAATTTCAGAAGAACGCTTAGACTGTAGAAATCCAATCTAACTCTGTGATTAAAGCATACTTTAACTTCCCTACTTGTAATTTTATTCATCCCAGTCTCATAATATGGACATAATATGTAGATAGATTTGTTATAAACAAAAGAGTCATGTTGTTGGGAGCTTTATTTCAAAGGCAATGTTTGCAATGTAAAATATACACTGAAAACTGTCATTATAACATTTTAAACAGTAGTATGCTATATTGTTGTCCTTTTGCCTCATCATGTTGCAAGTGGAATGCTGCATGCGTTTAACAGAAATTAAAAATTGTTGTTTTACTTTTTTATCCAATTTTGTGTAAAAGCATTCTATCTATCTATCTATCTATCTATCTATCTATCTATCTACATGTCTATCTATATGTCTATCTATCTATCTATCCATTTGGAAGGTCACCTTTTCTAGCTACAAAATAAATGTGTAGTTTTTTTCTTTAAAATTACATTTGAATTTAAATCCTGTTTGCTACCTTAATTAAAATTCAGGAACTGATTTAGAATTGAAAATTAATTCTCCAAACAGTACTGACACTCTTCTGTGCTCAGTCGGGTGATTCTCTTTTTTAACTGGAATTATAAAGGGAATTATGAAGGCTCTTTACATTACCCCATCTGAGCCAAAGCATGACAAAAAAAAAATCTTGTTTGCCCCATGTGGCATCAGTGGTGCCTATTTTTGAGCACACTGCCCCCTTGTGGACTATAATAATGATCTTCGCCTAGGGTCATGGCATCAAATTTGGCAACCAAGCAGATCTTTTTGAGGCATGCAGACAGAAGTTAACATTGTTTGCTCAGGGATAAATCACGACCCCATGGGGCGCCACAGTCTAGAACGCTTTCACTGTCATGCCCAGACACTTGCCATTTACCACATAGTTGTTTTGTTAAGCCAGCTCAGTTCTGCTGAAAGTGCTTTCCTTAAATCACAATGGGCAGAAGTGAAATGAAGATAAAGACTGTGGAAACAGTAATCTAGACTGCAGGAGGGACACATGGGGACCGGGATGTCACCTCTCCCATCCCCCTACTCCTCCTCACACAGCTCACCGTGGAAAAAAGTGACTTGTCAGCCCTTTTATAGGCCACGGACTCTTGGAGTGTGCCATTAGGCCACAATCTGTTTCCTCAGCACCTTCCCAGCAGCCCAATAATTCTGAGCATTCTGAAGCCCCCAACCATGCGAAGCTTGGTCAGCAATCTCTCACACCACTCTGGAATGGAGCCTCGGTTTGTTAAGGAGCTCGACAAAGCTATTTTGGTTTTGCATAATTCCACCACTCCTGTATACATTTTGGTTTTGATTTATTGCTTGTGTTATTGCTTGTCACACACATATATAAATTAATCAGAATTAATCCCCTAAGAGCATGGTTTGAGAGTGTCTCTGAGATTTTTGTTGGATCTTTATAAAGAGAATTACATTCTATGATATCATTACATCTGTCAGATTAAATGAGGACACTGACTGGATTTAATTAACTGCTTGAAACATAAAACATTGGCGTAACTCAAAGTATGCAAGCTATTTTGCTGGCTGCAATAATCTCGGCTATTAAGCAATTGCTTATTACCAGAAACATTTCTCAGCTAGAAAACCCGGAAAGCTGTTATGGCTATAATCGTTTCTCAATGGTTTTTCGAGTACTTTATGGAATGCGGCCCCTCTAAACATTTAGTCTTTTCCTGAGATTGATCAAGTTCAAATATAACATGTTTCTTAGTGACTTATGTTTGTGCTATTAAAACTGCAAATACCTTAAATGAACGTTATAAATGGCAGAGATGATGGTATGTAACATCAACAGCAGATATAGTTTCTGTATTACACTCCATTTTTATTTCACTTTGCACAGGTTCGATTTGTGTGAATGGCCTCTTATTTACCAGAAACACTGTATACAGACACATGAATAGTAACTCACAAACTGGTGAATGGGATCAATACATTTATTGGGGCATCTTGTTAATGCATTATTTTTCATTATCTCATGGTTTAAATCATATTGAACAGCTTGATTGTACTGGTCTGTCACCGGCTGGTCTAAATAAATTGAGGTTTTGGGTGAGGTAGAGGCATTTAGTGCTACACTATTACAAGGTTGTCTGGAAAACATCTAAATTAGGGAGAAAAGGAGTTGTGTTTTTCTTGAGAGGACTGATGGTGGTTCAGACTGATAAGAAATCAGACGAAACAGAGGGCTGCACCATATAATGGAGAAATGAGCAGAGTACATCTGCTGAACATTATGATCCTCAGAAGCACATCTGAAAGAACAGGCTAATGAAGATACTATGCTCTTTTAATTAAAGATGAAGATACTTTTCCCTTGCAATTTAATATGCAGAGACAACTGCAAATAAGCCAGTTCACCACAAACCGTTATTAAAACATTGTTAATTCAATCAATAGTGGAAAGAAAGAGGCTGTATCCAAATCTACATGCTGTCCTACTATGCAGTAGGCGAAAAACTGTATGTGAAAACAGTTTGATCAAATTCACAATATTCATAAAACAGCAGGTGAAACAGGATAACTTACTTCTTCTGGCAAGATTCTGAAGTGCACATCCAGTAGACACTTTACTAGAGCAGTTGTGAATCACAGTGAAGCAACGGAACTGATACTAGCCTACCATGATTGGACTAATGATGATTCTGACAGAAAACTGGCCCGGGACCCTGTTGCTATAGTAACAAACACAACCTTCAGGCACATCTGATTGATAAACCGCACACTCTTATTTCAGTGTTGTTTTTGATTTTGTGGTTATTTCACCTTGCTTTGTACATTTAGTTTAACAAATGTTAAAGAGGGCAACTTTATCATTAAACTGAACCATGCACGTATGTTTTAAACACTTCGGCTCCCTTATATGTTCTTACTCCACCCATGTATTAAATGTGCGTCCTTGAAAGCCAGCGGTTTTCTAGTGTATTTACTTTATCTCCTCAGGTAATATCAGTGGTATGAGCTGTTTCAGATGCAGCCGCAAATAAAACAACAGTGGTTACATATGCATATATTTCATTGTTTGATCATAATTGTGTAATTGTTCCACCACTAACTGCCAGTTTCTGAAATGCATATTACTCTTATATATATATATATATACTACTCTAGTATATAAAAGTAGTATGCATTTCTGAAACTGGTTGGTAGAGGTGGAACAATACACTTTAAAGGGAGAGTTTACCTAGAAAAAAAATTGTCATCATTTGCTTACCCTCATGTTGTTTCAAGTCAAGTCAAGTCACCTTTATTTATATAGCGCTTTTAACAATACAGATTGTGTCAAAGCAACTGTACAGCATTAATTAGGAAAATAGTGTGTCAATAATGCAAAGTGACAATAGTAAACACTCATTTTTCAGTTAAAGACAGTTCATCATTGAATTCAGTGATGTCATCATCCAGCTCAGCTCAGTTTAAATAGTATCTGTGCAATCAAGTCGATGATATCGCTGGAAATGAAGTGTCCCCAACTAAGCAAGCCAGAGGCGACAGCGGCAAGGAACCAAAACTCCATCGGTGACAGAATAGAGAAAAAACCTTGGGAGAAACCAGGCTCAGTCGGGGCCCCAGTTCTCCTCTGACCATACGAAACCAGCAGTTCAATTCCAGGCTGCAGCAAAGTCACATTGTGCAGAAGACTCATCTGGTTCCTGTGGTCTTGTCCCGGTGGCCGTCTAGGAGACAAGGTCTTCACTGGGGATCTGTCTCTGGGGCTCATCTAGTTGTCCTGGTATCTGCTGACTTTCAGGGCTGTAGAGGTCCTCATTCATGAAATATATATTTCAAACATGTATGACTTTATTTCTTCTGTAAAACAGAAAAGATAGTTTGAAGGATGTCTTAGCTGTTATTGTTTTTGTAAGACTCACACAGACTGCACATACCTTGGTTAGCATCAAAGTTATCGTTAGCATTTTCATTCATCTCAATAACAGTTTCTCGGCTGATGAATTAAGAAACATATGCGCTATGCTGCTTGCAAAAAAGTGAAAAAACACTAACAATATGAATGACCAGATGGTGTAGTTACGATATCTACCGGCATATCTACTGGACTACACTAACAGCCAAACCTTGTCCCACTGGCATTTGACTTAGCATTGTGCTCCCCCTATTAGAAATCAAAGACATCACACCCCTCACAATAGGGCCTGGATTCTGTGAATTAGTGTGAAATGCTGCAGTGATTCATGCCAGGACTGGTAATCTTTGAAAAACCTCCCTCCTTCTCATTACAGAGCTCTTAAAATGCAGGGCCACAACAACAACATTGGCAGCAATAGCAACAGGGTAAACAACAGCGACTGTGTGACAACATAGATGAATGGCCTTTGAACAGAGAGACAGACCACATCGGATCAAAGACGGGGGCGCATGGCAACACCAGAAAACATACAGTGGAGTGTGTTATCAGCTGGTCTGGGGGCTCTCCCAGAGCTTATCTTCCCCGTCCCGAATCTCTTCCATCAGCAGGTAGATTATACTTGTCACCTGCGAGCACTTCAAAGGTGTATTTTCTCTGCTTGTGCTTTAGCAACAGTCGTCATTGAGAAAAGCGATAATTGTCTGAGGTGTTGTGCAAAGAAATGCCCTTTTGTTGACTCCTGTCAGCGCTGGAGATCTGACCGCAAGCGAGCGCGTTATCCAGCGGCGGGATTGACATCAGGCCCCGTCACGCAGAGTCCTGTGTAGTTCAGCCAGGGGGAACTGGGCTGACATCCTGAAAAGGGAAAGGAAGAGAAAAGAGCTGGAACGCTTGCGATGATAGTCACCTTCCCACCCCGATTATCTTTGGTGATTGAGGAAACATGCCTCGCTGCAGTCCACACACCCATACACTGTCAACGGAGGAAAAAGTCTTTAGTGCTCCCTTACAAAAAGCACTTTTGTCTCATATCTGTTTTCAGGAAAAACCAGGGTGTTGGAGATATGGTAAAACAAACACAAAGCACACACTCCATCCAAGTTTATGTGCAACAACACTGGGTGAGGTAAGCGCCTGGCCAAAGGTTTAATCTTTTGTAATTCCAGGTGAGAGAGTGGATATCATGTACTGCGGGCAAGAGCTCTTTGCAGAAATGAGCCCATAAAAGATTCAAACATGAGGAAAGTAATCTCACATAAAGGGGCATATAGGAAAATAAAGCACTTTAAATTGGTATGCTTTATACTTCATAGAAACGACATCGGTGTGGAATGCTTTTGCTGTGCTCAAACCTAATACATTTTTCATGCTGGAAACACTGTTGATAAGTATGGATCGTGACAGATGATTTACAGGTAGGCAAACCTAATGCGACATGGAACGCATATGGCACAAGGAACCCCTGTTTTTTTTTTCTCTCTGACCTTAAATTAAGTTTCTCTCCTCTGAGACAGACCATCAGGCTGGAAAAAATGACAAACAGTATTTATAATAATTCTGATAATGCTGCACAGTGTTTGTCACATTGTAGCAGGAGTAGTATTTGTGTTAAGCTTTCTTTTCCTCCATAAATGCGTCAGCATGCATTGTACCAGCTTAATGGGTGTGACTGAGGAACAGAACCGCTATAAATCTTCAATCCGACCTCTCGGCAATGATCTTGCGACCGCTGCTCACAAAACACTGCCAACCCTTTGCAGTTTGACTAGAAATATTTCAATGGTTTGTTATTTTTGCATTTTCCATTTTTACTGCGAATGCTTAAGCGGCGGGCATGTGTGTTCGTATAATTAATGAACTGTACGCTCACTTGTGTGGAGTGTTGCGGTAAACATGATCTTTACGAGTGCGGTGGCAGAAATGTTCTGACACATCCTGGCAGGCCCAGTGAAGAAGGATTGGACTGGAAAAGTGTAGAGTATGAAGTCATAACCTTGACGTTAGAGTATCTTGCAGCACTCATAAAACAGGCCGGTCAGTTTGAGTGACCTCAGCGCTTGGTGTAGGCTGGCATAATTGTTTTGTTTGGAGACAACTACAGGGAATCTTTCAAATCAAAGTAATGAAGCATCTCATGTCCTATGATACATGTTTGTGAGTATGTTCTTGTAGGAAACATAAAGGATAGGATATCAAATTAACAAAAATGATGTCTTTAATGTAAGACCAGCAGTCTCAAATAGGCAGAGTTTTGAATTGTAGCATAAAATCTTCTCCACATTGCTGCTTATAATGTCCAAGAACTGGCCAATTAGACTGCAAGACTGACATATAAAGTTACTTTTTGTGTTTTTACATACCATTCAGGGTGGGTTATCTAAAATAGTTGATACCGCAGAAATAGGCCAACAAGGTTGAAAAATCATTCAAATAATTGCACAGTAGTGTCAGTCGGTAGGCGGCTAGGCAGAATACACCAATTAAAAATACTATAAATAGAATATCATATAAATAGGCTTCCTGGCAATCCATAAGTAATAAGAACATTTCAGCGACTAAATAAAAACAACAGTTCTCTATCTGTTTATTTGCTATACTGTCTCAAACACCTCTCTAAATATGTTTACAAGACTGATGCCACTAACCTCAACACATTTTGGTAAATACAGTGAGTTGATTCTCAAAAATACACTGTATTACAAAAGGTACTATGTACTGTACACTTAAGGTACTAATATGTACTTTTAAAGTACCAATATGTACCTTTTAACCTGTTAACTGTCAGTTCCACTTTGTAAGCATAGACCTAAAAACGACATTTCCAACTTAAAGTTATAGAAGTTTAAATGTATGAAACCATAAAATGTAAACATTACAATTTTTTATATTTTATATAAAATATATATTTTACAAAACATGTTGGCCTCAAAAACTACTAGAAAATGAAAGCCAAAAATCTGAAGAAAAAAATAAGTGCTCCAAATTTGAGGTTGATATCTAAAAAAAAATTAGCTTTCCAGAATGATTTTGTTTGGGCACAGTACCAAACTTTTCCACTAGATGACTACCAAACTCCATTATTGACCATATAAGTCACCTCCATTTCCATATATGGTTTGAGTGATCTGAAACCCATTTTTTCATACTTTTCACAGTATTTATGAAGTAGACATCATATTCAGAAGTAATATGGACATTACAGTATTTGATTTGAATTCAGCCTCTAACAAAGACATGCAGAGAGAACCCTGGACTTGGGTTAGAGTTAAAGCTGCATCACAAATGGAGAATCTACCAGTTTTATTTTTATTCAAAACAATTTTAGACATTTTAGACTTCTTTTTTTTTTTTCAAAAACCTTAGGGTACCTATGTTTGAGAGTGTTCAGTGGGTGTTGTTTCTCAAAAACGTTTTTTTTTTTTTTACTTTTTAACAACAAAAAAGGAAGGGAAAATAAATTATTTGAACATTTTCTGCACATTTTTCTCTGTCTTATTTCCCTAGATTTTTTACCCATGGCACCTCAACAATGCAATTACAAAAATCATTAGCTTTTTTGCTAATTTTGTTTTTATACACAGCAAGTTGAAAAAATGTAGAAAACAGACAAAAATCACAGTGCCCAATGAATGAAGTGCAATGCTGTTTGAGGCTGAAACTATAAAATCAGTAGATACACATCAGCAACAGTCATCATACAATATGTCATAATCTGGAAAATCTGACTGCAAGTCTTTTCTAAGTGAGTTTTCAATCACACCTACAAATGGAGACACGCACAAATGCACGAGCAAGCAACACTTTAATGAGCTAAACAATGACACGTGGATATGTGGAGTGTCCAACAGTTGCCCATTGTGTAAAATTGGGTCATGGTCAAAGTGAGAGATACATGTGGCTCGGTGTTTGAGCGGTGACTAAGAAGCCCACACGGTTGTGATTACGGTGTGTATGAATGCACATTGAGTTTGTTAACTCGGCGTGGATGCATGTAGTCATTTCTGGGTCGTCCAAGGTACCCTCTGGCTATGTTGAGCAAAATTGAATGCTTTTACAACCTGGCCCATTACATTTTGATACAGGTTTATTTCCCCAGCTCATGGTGAATCTCTCCCCTTTCCTCAACAAGCCCCCCTTACCTGGCAGGGCCGGTTCTCTAGGTACCTGGTTTTATCCAGCTCAGATCCAGATGTGCAGGAAGAAGAGCACTATGGCTGACGGACAGAGGCGAACAGTAACTAAGTACATTTACTTGAGTATTGTACTTAAGTACACTTTTTGAGTATCTGTACTTTACTTGAGTATTATTTTTTCTGGAAACTTATGACTTTAACTTCACTACATTTGAAAGACAAATATTGTACTTTTCACTCCACTACATTTCTATCAAGATCCTCAAAGTAGAAAGTCGTTACTAGTATCTGTACTTTCACTCAAGTAATGGAGTTGTGTACTTTGTCCGCCTCTGCTGACGGAGAACGAGTTTTCTTTATCTCATTCTGCATTCTCTGTACTGCTTCTCTGAGAGGGCTGAGGTCAAATGTACTCACTAGGAAACTCCTTAAAAGGGACCTGGGAATTGTATTGCCAGCCGCTTTCGGTTATTTGTGTCCTAAAAATCCTGTAAAAGGAAAAAGCTCAAACCACAGCAGAAATGACTGAATTCTTTCATAAATGCCTACATTCGTTCTTGCCTGCACCATTACGCAATAGTGGCTTGGCTAGTGCATGCCTTGTTTCTTACACTGCAGGACATCCATTGATGAATATATTAAATGAATATATTGCATAGCAACTGACCACCATGTATTTAAACAATTAGAATAGCTCAGATTTACATTCACATTCAAAACTGAAGCTCATTAGTAGGATTGGTTTAAACATTTTGATTCAACTGTGCTTCTGAAAAATCATTTTATTATGCAGTGGGATTCAAAAATCGGAGACCACATTAAAGATCTGGGATTCAATATGTAAGTCTAACCTTTAAGGCAATAATAATATTAAATAAAACAAAGAAACTTAATGACATAATATGAATATACTTGATTCTGATTGGTCAATCCTGGCATTCAGCGGTCAGACATTATATAGTTGCTATGATCGTCTTGTTACTAGGCCGATTGTTTTGTATAGTGAAATTGAATATTATTTCTGAGTGGAAGCTACAGTAAATATTGTGAAATATATTACAATTTAAAATAACTGTTTTCTACATGAATGTACTTTCAAATGTAATTTATTTCTGTGATCAAAGCTGAATTTTCAGCATCATTACTCCAGTCTTCAGTGTCACATGATCCTTCAGAAATCATTCTAATATGCTGATTTGCAAACATTTCTGATTATTATGAATGTTGAAAACGGTTGTGCTGCTTAATATTTTCATGGTAACCTGATACTTTTTTTTCAGGATTTTCTTATGAATAGAAAGTTCAAAAGAACAGGAATTCTTTTGGAATAAATTTCTCTATTGTCACTTTTTATTTAATGCATCTTTGCTGAAGACAAGTATTATTAAAAGAAAAAGTAATAAAGTATTAGGTCCTGAGATTTTGTTAGCATTACTGACTGACTGTGTATTATCCTTTACATATTTAAGATGTACAATCATGATAAATAAAAGCATTTTCACCAGTACTCCGACTGTTGAACTCCACTTTATTTATTTGTTCATTCTTTTCTCCCCTCTATCTTGCCTTCCCTGATTTTATTAGAGAGAACATGTTTGTTAGCGCTGCCAAACCAATGTGAGGCATGATATGCACGGCCGTGTTTCCCAACAAACCTACATTTGGACTTAGAGACAGAGTGTTGTGCTGAATCTCGATTATACAATTAGACAAGGCAATAAACGTGTGACTTATATAAGCAAAATCCATGGGCAGCACACCAGCAATATTTTATTTGACATGGATACCCCTTAGCTGCAAACAAACCACAATTGCCTCACATCAACCCAGAATGATCGTTCTCATCATTCAGCCATGATTGTTGGCGAACTACCAATTAGCATCTTATGGGACGCAGCTATGCAAATGTGGCCAGACTGGGCTTAGACGCCAATCAATGGTGGCCTGAACTAAAATCAATGACACAGTTGACATGTTTTAATGGGCTCTGGGTGAAGCCCTGCACGTCTCTGCCAGCCAAGAGATTCTTTTGCTTGTGGTAATATGAAATGGAGCCTTACTCTCAAACCCAACAACCCCTAACTCTTCCTGCTCCAATTCTCTCTTTCACTTATGACCTGTTTCCTATCTGACCAAGTCTTACTCACAGAGAAATCACTCAGGTAAGGAAATTGTGAGCCAGGGACATTCTACCAATCTTCAAGCACATCTGCACAGGAATCGAGACAGCCAGGAGGAGGTTGTGCACAGTGCCTCTGACTGGCAGGTGAATAAAAGGCCGCTGTGATGTATGTTCCCATACTTGTGCCAATCAATCTGAACGCCCAGCCTTGGAGGAATGAGTTCACTGTTTACTTGCTTAGCGCCGGTTGATTCTCGTGCACTAGTATTTATGTGTTTGGGCACATAATGTGACAAAAACTGACAGAAGCAAATAGAAAGTGGACATATTTATATTAACAACGACCAGGGGATGTTATAGCCTGTGGCAATTGTCTTATAGTATTTTGGACATGTAAATGGATAGTCTTTACCGGCAGCACAGAATTGTTTACAAGCTCCACACGGAATAAAAAGCAGCTTCATCATTGACAAACAATAGAAGACTTTTGCACGTTCTGTTTCCTACAATGGTTTGGCCAATATCACACGAGCAGACACACATCAGCAATCCCGGAATGACTCTCAGCCAATCAGATTTCAGGACCAAATGTAGCCCCGCCCCTTTTTAGCACTGCACTCGTTGTCTTCTGTCTTCCGGTTTGTATTTCCATAAAGTCGTACGAATTTATGAATGAACCGCTCGTTTTAAAATCTTCCAGGTCTACTGACATTTGTTATGACGTCCGCTTCAAAACATTACAATGTTCATGACAACTTTCATTAACTCAACAATAAGTAAATCCACTTCACCAGCTAATTCTTCAGCAGCGATGCTACAGGAATATACAGAGCTACCGCAAAAACGGAAGTTCAAAGACAAAATCCTAAAGATGGCTGTGCACTTGTTTCTCTGACGCATGAGGTCTATAGGTCTTTAGGTTAACATCCACCTTGTTCTGCGCTTTTTTGTTTTCTATCTTACAAAATATCCTGTCATTTTTTGTCGGGCCTGTGAACTGTCCGAATAAATCAAACTGAATCACGAACAATTTCAGACCTTTTTGCAAACCCCTTTGACTGCAAAGGGGGATTCGTTTGCAAATCTGCACCGCTAGTTCTGATTCTAAACAACTAATAGAAAATACGCGTGATTTGATTGATAAAATATTATCAGAGAAAATGATTAGGTCAGTAAACATGAATCCCATTGATACATAATGATTTGTCAGTATGTTTACTGGTGTACAGTGATGTTTCATCTAAACAAGCAAACAAAGAAACAAACAAAAAAACAGCTAACACCAGCCTAAGCTGGTTAGCTGGTTTTAGCTGGTCATCCAGCCTCGTCATAGCTGGTCAGCAGGCTGGTTTTAGAAGGGTTTTGACCACTTCTTTAGCTGGTCAGGCTGGGAGACCAGCTAAAACCAGCTACTTCCAGCTTAAACCAGCTAAGACCAGCCAACTAGCTTAGGCTGGTTTTAGCTGTTTTTTCAGCAGGGAAACCAGACAGAAAATGACAACCCGCTCAATATGAGGGTCTCGCACTATGGAGAGTATTTGGAAGGACTTTATGTACGGCAAATTCATACGTAAGAGTCTGCCTGTGAACAAGCCCTGAAGCACATTACTCCAGGCTCTGGCTCTCTATCTCTTTTGTGAACTAAAAAGGTAGCTGAGTCTTTTTCTTGACTCACTGGACCTGGCGTATCCTCAAACAGAAAGAGAGAAAAAAAAGTACATTCCAGTCTATTGGCTGTTCTAGAGTATGAAAATCAAGAGCGTGTATGAAAAGCAACGGACAATCATATTCCTGAAACGTTTTCATAAACAAAAACAGCTAACTGATCAAAATAAATCACGCCTCTTAGTTCAGTCAGCTAATAAGGCAGTAGGGAAATATTTGCTGTTACTTCCAAATGCTTTTACTTGCTCATACTGCCCCCTCCTGGAGAATACAGGAACACAGAATGTTTATTGTCATTCATTGGCTTTCAGTGAGTCAGAATACTTACCTAAATTGACCCCCTGATGAGAAACTAATTTCTCAGTCCTCAAAGGACATAATGGTCAGCACTTAACAAAGGTGACTCCCGCTGTTGACCATCACACTACAAATGACGGGGATCAGGAGACAAGGGACTAAATTAGCCTTTTCAGGTCTCCTAGTGAGTGATTCAGCTGTACTCATTTTAAATGAATGATTCTGAATTAAAGAAAATATCCACTCTTAAGGGATTTCTCCTTAACTTTGTCCAAAGACAGATGTTTCTACTAAATATGCACAGTATGCAAGTGGAGAGTAGTGATATCATTACTGAAAGAAAACAATCATTTCTCAAAGGCCTGTTGTTTGGGCCTGGAACATATGCATTATTATGATTATATACTATAAGCCTTTTGATTACTATTTTTCTGTCAGGATGAAAACATGTTCATTATAAAAAGGAATTTCTTGACACCCTACTCTTGTTTAGAGCAGTTGTTGTTAGAGGACAGAATAACAGGTTGCTGTTTCTGTGTGCTGGAGTTTGTTTTGTAAGGTTGGGCTGTTATCTGTTGCCATAGCAATGTAAAGCTGACCTGTAAAGCGTGTGCAGCCTCCGTTCTCTTGTGTCGAATTGAATTTTTTTTCTCGGAAGGAGCTGCAATTTACCAACATCAATAACCAGGAAACCACAGCAGGGGAGGTTGGAATCTAGCATGCATTCGTGGAAGATTTATGTATGAAATACACTAAATGCCAGAAAATAAAATGTGTGCATAGTCACAATTTTTTGCTTTCTCAATTGCTTGTGCAAAATTTACATTAAATATCTTTGCTACCCTGTCAACATATAGACAATTCTAAGAACAATTTAAGAAGATTTGTGATGCTGTTACAGGAAAAGTAGCTCTGAAACTGTTAAATCTATAGTAGCATGTAAAGGGAAAACATTTTTTAACAGTGTATTTATTGCGCTTTTTGCTTTTATTTAAAAGTATGTCTGTAAGCCTACTATAAATGGCAATAGAGGTAAATACGTACAGTATAGGGAGTGACAGTCAGTAATAACACCATACGTTTAACTAATTAGAAGTAAGACTTACAGGAAAAAAATAAAAACAATTTTGAGGTAAGAAAAAAAAATGTCTGGCTTATAATTTGATTTGTGATCATGTTAATGGATGTAATTCATCCACACGAGCCTTTCCTTTGCATGTTTAAAAAAATGTAAATGTTGTGACCTACTAGAAAATGACTAACAATGTCACGTGTTATGATTTTTTTAATTGCTAGCCTTCATGTATTTGTACTAGTGCTGTCATACGATTAATCTCAATTAATCACATCAAAAATAAAAGTTTTTGTTTACATTATATATGCGTGTCATGTGTATATTTATTATGTATATATAAATACATAAACAGGCATGTATATATTTGAAAAATATTTACATATATATATATATATATATATATATATATATATATATATATATATATATATATATATATATATATATATATATATATATATATATATATATATATATATATATATATATATATATATATATATATATATATATATATATATATATATATATATATATATATATATATATATATATATATATATATATATATATATATATATATATATATATATATATATATATATATATATATATATATATATATATATATATATATATATATATATATATATATATATATATATATATATATATATATATATATATATATATATATATATATATATATATATATATATATATTCATATGTAATTTATATTATATATAAGTATAAATATTTTGTATATAAATAAAACATTTTTCTTAAATATATACATGCATGTGTGTGCATTTATATATACATAATAAATATACACATAACAGTACAAAGGCATATATTATGTAAACAAAAACTTAAATTTTTAATGTGATTAATCACGCTTAATCGCTTGACAGCATTAATTTGTACAATATTTGTATGTCTTCAATTTTATTTGCTGTTTTGATTTAAATCTGTTTGTTGGTAAATCATTGTTTTTTATTATGTCATATACAACTCCTGCCCTTGTTTCATTTTAGCCGTAACAGCTCGCGCACAACCGGGGTGAAGCATGCGTTTTTACCTTGACAACGCTTTGTCATCTGCATTATTCCCGTACTGCAGTGCGTGCGCTTAATCGATATCGATGATAATCTTTCTAGGAAATCAACGCGCCATCTCTCAAACGCCGCTCTGCAGCATTCATCCGGGTTATCATGCGAATGAGAAAAGCAGTTGTCTCACTTCTGTTGATTAAGCTCACCTCGCTCGCGCGGCATGATCGGAATGCGTGACGCGGGGCCTGTACCTGAGCGCGAGGACCGTAAGAACAGGTGATACTGAAGGTTTCAAGCAACATCAGTCATAAAGTCGCTTTCGAGTTCAGTTGTTTAACTCAACAGAGCGTTGTCATGTTTGTAGTTGCGGTGTTTCACCGTTCTGCGTCCGAGGAATCAACGCTGTAAACACGTAGGCTACAGGTAAGAACGCAGGTGAGATGCAAACGAGTAGCTGATACATTTAACTGTAAAATCGAGACTTCACGTGGTGTCAGCCATAACATTCACTCAAAATGAAAGTCCTGTCATTATTTACTCACAGTCATTTTCTGTCAAACCCATTTATTATGTCATATACAACTCCTGCCCTTGTTTCATTTTAGCCGTAACAGCTCGCGCACAACCGGGGTGAAGCACGCGTTTTTACCTTGACAACGCTTTGTCATCTGCATTATTCCCGTACTGCAGTGCGTGCGCTTAATCGATATCGATGATAATCTTTCTAGGAAATCAACGCGCCATCTCTCAAACGCCGCTCTGCAGCATTCATCCGGGTTATCATGCGAATGAGAAAAGCAGTTGTCTCACTTCTGTTGATTAAGCTCACCTCGCTCGCGCGGCATGATCGGAATGCGTGACGCGGGGCCTGTACCTGAGCGCGAGGACCGTAAGAACAGGTGATACTGAAGGTTTCAAGCAACATCAGTCATAAAGTCGCTTTCGAGTTCAGTTGTTTAACTCAACAGAGCGTTGTCATGTTTGTAGTTGCGGTGTTTCACCGTTCTGCGTCCGAGGAATCAACGCTGTAAACACGTAGGCTACAGGTAAGAACGCAGGTGAGATGCAAACGAGTAGCTGATACATTTAACTGTAAAATCGAGACTTCACGTGGTGTCAGCCATAACATTCACTCAAAATGAAAGTCCTGTCATTATTTACTCACAGTCATTTTCTGTCAAACCCGTTTGACTTTCTTTTTTTACGTGGAATACAAATGGAGATGTTAGACAGAAAGACAGTCTCAGTCATCATTTACATTTATTGTCTGGAAAAAGATGTATTAAAAATGAAAAGCTGTCTGTCACTAGCGTCCTCCTTAATATTTCTTCATTTGCGTTCCTCGAAAGAAAGGTACGGGTTTGAAACAACACGAGTGTGAAAAAATAGTAACAACTTTGGTTACACTTTATTTCGATAGTCCACTTTAGACATTCTATTAACTATAAGTAACTTTGTAACTACATGTCAACTACATGTCAACTAATTCTCATTAATTTGCAACTACATGTCTACTAACTCTCAGAGTAGACTGTTAGGGTAGGTTTAGTGTTAGTAGAATACGTTGACAAAGAAAGTGTTAGAAGATAGTCTTAAGTGTTAAGCAGACAGTCTACTAATACTCGACTAACTGCTAGTTGACATGTAGTTACAAAGTTACTTACTGTTAATAGAATGTCTAAAGTGGACTATCGAAATAAAGTGTAACCGGAAAAACACAAACTAAAAGTCCATGACCATTACAATATATCCCTTCACATTATTACATTTCTTATATTTTATTTGGGCAAACAGTATTTTTTTTTCGTATTCATGGATTCAAGTAAATATAACTGCTCAGATGTCGAGTTTCTTAATATAGTTTTATTATAGGGTTAATTATGTATCATGTTATAAATGCAAATGTTTTGACGTATATGAGGTTTATTCTTCATATTCAGTTCATTCCATGAATTAAAGTGTTTGATTCTTATATGAAAACTCACCGTAGAAATCCATGGCTAATATAGGTCAGTAGAGAACTTTTTCTTGTACGTTTTGTGTTATCACTAAAGGTGTGTTGTATGTTGAAACCATACTCGTAGTGTATAGTGTTGTGTGTATTTTTCTTGGTGTTATGTTACTATATAAACTAAAAAAAAAAAAAAACAACAACTCCACATTCCACATAAGGCTACAGTCTGAGAGGATTTGTGCAGCTGACATGAAACCTGAAGCAGTGACAGCAGTGTCTTCCAGTGTAACATGCTGTACATCTTCTGAAACTAGTTTAAAGTTGGCATGAAATGAAACTTCACCCTATCAATTTACCTCAAATTTTTATTGAATAAAAAGTTCCAATTATAGGACAAAGACAAACTATTGCCGCTAAAATATTTGTGTAAACATTTGTAAGAATTAAATTACTTCCTGCTTTGCTAGCTAATATAATAACTAAACATTTGCCAACATTTCGCTGAGGGATATTTTTAAGAACTTTAATCAAATTTTCTTCCTCTGAAGTACTAAAAGTATCATTAATGTAATAATTCAAGAACTGGGTCGTTCTGAGAATTCTGAATCCAAATCATTCATTTCTTTATGATTTCCATGCCTTTAGCCATCCAGAAACCTACACAGCTCTTATCAGGATGTGTGACGTAATAGTGATCGTGTTGTGATCGTAGCTAATCGTTATAAACACTCTTTTTGACAATAGACCTTTTTTGCCCGCAAAATTTTGCTTGTGTGATCATACTTTTAGTTTTTGGTGAATTTGTGAGTTTTAATGTGTTTGAAAGACAAAAGCCTTCCAAAGACAATGAGTTGTGTGGATATTATGTAATCATGGAATCAATAAAAAAGTAACTGTAGTCTGATTACAAGTATTTTAAAATGTAATGCAATCTAATTACAAGTACTCGATTGATGGAATCTGATTACATGTAATCAGTTACTACCCAGCACTGGTCTCAAACTTATATAGACCATAAGCTTCAAGGTTTATGGTCTCAATTTGTATCAATTTTAACCTATAATCTCGATGTTAAAAACACGTCATGTCCATTTACACCATAGAGTTGTATCTGAAACAGTTGGTTTAATGGCTTTTGCTTCTGACCATCAAGTTGGCGAGTTATTTCTGGCCACATGGGGCTTTTGTTTACTGCTGTTGAGTGTGTTTGTGAGTGTGTGTGTGTGTGTGTTTGTGTTGTGCACCAGCTCTTGAACTCCTGCCATCCAATCGGCTTCATCCTGCACAGGCGTCACTTCCTTCCCAAAGGCTACTGCAGTCAATCTGTGTATTCATCAAAGTGTGTGTATCTGCAGTGGTCCTATCCGGATCCCCACTGCTAAAATCCCACCTCCCCCCCGGCTCAGTCCTCCCAGCTGACCCACCCATCCCCCCCTTCTTTCACACACCCGTGCCACATGAGGCCCTGCAGTGTGACTCAGTGGACAAACTTACACCAGTCTGAGAGTTTGGGTCAGGCTTTCCCAAGCCGCACACCTCATTTTGCCTGCGCAGGAGACACCAGTGGTTAGTCTTTCCCATTCTGTGAAGGTAATGATGCATTTGGTTGTTTTCTTGTGATTGTTCTTGCAGTAAGCCTGTCATTTCTTTACTCCTTCTTAAGTAGGGCTTCGTCATACTGCAGTGCAGCACTGTTAGAGCTCTCAGTGCGCGAGCGTACGTGCTGCGCTAGATGCTGAGTTTGTGGTTTTCGATTTGAGCGTGCTGGCCTTGAGCACTTGCTACAAGTATGTTGTTTCCTTATTAATGGCTACGGATGTGGTGAAGTTTGTGCTTGAGTGTTTGTTTGTGTAGAGGTGCTTGCAGTTTTATGTGCATGCGGGTGTAGCTGGAATTGTAACAGAGGTGTTGATGATACATGAACCTTTCATTATCAATGGCTACACAAATATCGTAAAGTTTGCTTTGCCAGACTTTGACCTCAGTTGTATTGAGTTTGTTTCTCTGTGGGTCTCTATGTACATTTTAATGATTTTATTCTAATGAACTAAATAGCAATTAAAAGCTGTCTTTAGTAGCATCTTTTTAAAAGTTTGAGAGTCTTTAGACACATGGTGTTTCACCCCATGGGTAGGCAACAATACAGAGCACTCAGCCTTTTACGGGTGGTCCTTATAATGTCTGGTTTATGTGTGTAATAGGCTTGATTGATGATCAGTTTTACCTTCTTTGTGACGAATGAGCTTAAAAGGTGAGTTCATGCAATCCAAGATCAGCATTCTTAAGGGGCTTTTATACTGACAGCTAATTGGAGCTACAAAGCAATTGGAAGTCATTAATTTTCAATGAGACTTGCCTATTTGAGTTCATATTTTTCAAATGTTCAGTGACTATCAGTGGAAAGCTGTAAGAATGTTTGCATTCATTATTATGGAGCTTTCATGTAATCAAGCTAGTATTGTTATTGTAATGTGTTTAAAAGTGTTAAATAATTGAGATAAAAGCTGAAATATATATATATATATATATACACATACAGGTGCATCTCAATAAATTAGAATGTCGTGGAAAAGTTCATTTATTTCAGTAATTCAACTCAAATTGTGAAACTCGTGTATTAAATAAATTCAATGCACACAGACTGAAGTAGTTTAAGCAATTTGAGTTGAATTACTAAAATAAATGAACTTTTCCACGACATTCTAATTTATTGAGATGCACCTGTATATATATACATACATACATACATACATACATACATATTTTGTATACTATTATAGTATATAGTTTATAGTAAAACTAACTGAAACTTTTTTAGAGTTTGAGTTGAAGTACTAAAACGGAAATAAAAAAATTAAAGCCGAATAAAATATTAATAATAATAATAAAACAAATATGTAAAAAAAAAAAACACACAAATTCACTATTAACTAATACTATAATAGTATACAAATAATATTAAAATAACACTGAATCAAGCAAGCTACAGTATTTTGTCCAAGTACATATGACAGAATTCACAATTGCATTTGTTTTTTTTTTGGCATTTTTATTTTGATAGGACAGTATAGCAGTGACAAGAAGTGAAGTAGGTGAGAGAGAGGGGGGCGGGATCGGGAAAGGTCCACGAGCCGGGACTCGAACTCGGGACGCCCAGAGCGCAGCGGCACTATATGTCGGCGCACTGCCCACTAGGCTATTGGCGTCGACTTTCAAAGCCATTTTAATGGGTTACTAAGGATATACTGAAAAAATGTTTCATACTAAAAGTTGCTTTGGATAAAAAGTGTCTTATTTTTCTTTTAGACATACCTGCTATGGCAAATTCCCTGAAGGCAAATGTAACACTGAAGGCAGAGAAGGAGATCAGAGAGGAGAAAGAG
This sequence comes from Sinocyclocheilus rhinocerous, assembly GCF_001515625.1. Taxonomy (NCBI): domain Eukaryota; kingdom Metazoa; phylum Chordata; class Actinopteri; order Cypriniformes; family Cyprinidae; genus Sinocyclocheilus; species Sinocyclocheilus rhinocerous. The sequence continues at coordinate 1,128,636 of NW_015642825.1, forward strand.
GGAGCTAAAGAAATGGCTGACACCTTGGATGAGCCTGCAGAGGAGGAAGAGGATGAAGAGGAGAGAAAGGCACGGGAGGCAGCAGCCAGAGAGAGAGCCACTCAGAGGCAGCTCATGGCGATAGAGGAGCTGGTGCAGACAGAGAGGAACTACCTGAAACATCTGCAGCTCTGTACGGTCACCATCCACAACAACCTGCAGAAACTACAGGTAGACAAGTTCTCTAGCAGCCATTTTCAAACATTACATTTGTTAAATTGCAGTAAAAGTCCTGATTTATCTGGTATGGTGACACGTGTTATTCTTAAGACCAACAGCTTTCTGTGTTTTACATGTATTGCTTCTATCACCACTGAAATACAGCACTCTGAAATAATTCTTATATTAATATAAACATTAACAATCTAATCAGATAATATAACAGTTAGTTCTGTTAAAGCTGTATTTAACACATGGCCTCTAAACTGAAAAATGCAATTAATTTTCAGCAAACCTGCCATGTGTGTATATATATATATATATATATATATATATATATATATTTATTTTATT
>NW_015642825.1:1132020-1133628 GCF_001515625.1 Sinocyclocheilus rhinocerous
GAAAGGTCGAGGAGCCGGGACTTGAACTCGGGACACCCAGAGCACAACGGCACTATATGTCGGCGCACTGCCCACAAGGCTATTGGCGCCGACACAATTACATATTTTAAGGGTTAAATACATGTGTGCATCCCCTTCACACGTTCATATTGCATTTCATTTGAAATGTTTAACTTCCTGTTTAACTTCCTCTATTTTTCTTTTAGACATACCTGCTATGGCAAATTCCCTGAAGGCAAATGTAACACTGAAGGCAGAGAAGGAGATCAGAGAGGAGAAAGAGGGAGCTAAAGAAATGGCTGACACCTTGGATGAGCCTGCAGAGGAGGAAGAGGATGAAGAGGAGAGAAAGGCACGGGAGGCAGCAGCCAGAGAGAGAGCCACTCAGAGGCAGCTCATGGCGATAGAGGAGCTGGTGCAGACAGAGAGGAACTACCTGAAACATCTGCAGCTCTGTACGGTCACCATCCACAACAACCTGCAGAAACTACAGGTAGACAAGTTCTCTAGCAGCCATTTTCAAACATTACATTTGTTAAATTGCAGTAAAAGTCCTGATTTATCTGGTATGGTGACACGTGTTATTCTTAAGACCAACAGCTTTCTGTGTTTTACATGTATTGCTTCTATCACCACTGAAATAAAGCACTCTGAAATAATTCTTATATTAATATAAACATTAACAATCTAATCAGATAATATAACAGTTAGTTCTGTTAAAGCTGTATTTAACACATGGCCTCTAAACTGAAAAATGCAATTAATTTTCAGCAAACCTGCCATGTGTGTATATATATATATATATATATATATATATATATATATTTATTTTATTTTTTTTCAAATTAAATGTTCTTTTCATTTTAGAAACATTAACATCAAATAATTTGGTTGTTACATTACGTACAGGTCACAACTATTAACAGACATCATCAAAAACCAAGCAAACGTACTATATATCAAACAATGTGCAAAAAAAGGTAGTATTTAAAAAAAATATATAATAATGATGACAACAACATATTAAAAGAGTAATCAAAAAAAAAATTTATATTATTATTTGAATCCATCTGAAAGGAATGAGAAATAAAACAGAAATAATGTTTTTTTTTATTATAATTATATTATTATTATTGAGTGTATACCTCATAAATGGGACTAAATGATTTAGCTTTGATAATATCATATTATTTGGGTCTCTTGCAGCCTCCTCCCCCAAACCTGGAGAACATGTTTCAGCACATAGATGAAGTGATGGATGTTTCCAGCAGACTCCTGAGCCTCCTCAACCAGACACAGATACGTCACAGTGACCCGAAATACCTGGAAACTCTCTGTGAGTACAGCCAGACAGGCTGGAATTTCTGGTTCACTTTCAGTTTACTTGTCACATTGTCTATGTGTCATGCCCACCCACAGGTCAAAATATTTTGACCCCTGAGCTCATGAGTGAAGAATCCAGAACTTGAATTTCAAGATGGTAATGATGATGTATAGAATGTTTCAATTTATGTCCTTTTTGGAACTTGACAGTCTAAATAACCATACGCTTACACTACTGTTCAGAAGTTTGGGGTTTGTAAGATAAAAAAAAAAAAATGTTTTTGA
>NW_015642825.1:1133772-1171598 GCF_001515625.1 Sinocyclocheilus rhinocerous
AAGAAACTCGTAGTCTTGAGCGCAAATGGAGAAAAACTAACTTGGAAGTTTTTAGAATAGCGTGGAAAAACAGTATGTCCAGTTATAGACTGAAATAATTCTTATATTAATATAAACATTAACAATCTAATCAGATAATATAACAGTTAGTTCTGTTAAAGCTGTATTTAACACATGGCCTCTAAACTGAAAAATGCAATTAATTTTCAGCAAACCTGCCATGTGTTCAACCAGACACAGATACGTCACAGTGACCCGAAATACCTGGAAACTCTCTGTGAGTACAGCCAGACAGGCTGGAATTTCTGGTTCACTTTCAGTTTACTTGTCACATTGTCTATGTGTCATGCCCACCCACAGGTCAAAATATTTTGACCCCTGAGCTCATGAGTGAAGAATCCAGAACTTGAATTTCAAGATGGTAATGATGATGTATAGAATGTTTCAATTTATGTCCTTTTTGGAACTTGACAGTCTAAATAACCATACGCTTACACTACTGTTCAGAAGTTTGGGGTTTGTAAGATTAAAAAAAAAAAAATGTTTTTGAAAGAAGTCTCTTATGCTCACTAAGGCTGCATTTATTTGAACAAAATACAGTAAAAACAGTAATATTTAGAAATATTATTAAAATATTTAAATAGATGGTTTCTATTTGAATATATTTAAAAATGTAATTTATTCCTGTGATCAAAGCTGAATTTTCAGCATCATTACTCCAGTCTTCAGTGTCACATGATCTTTCAGAAATCATTCTAATATGCTGATTTGCTGCTCAATAAAAATGTATGATTATTTTCAATGTTGAAAGCAGTTGTGCTGCTCAATAATTTGTGGAAATTGTGATTTGTTTTTCCCAAGATTTTTTTTAAAAGAATGGCAACTTTAAAAGTTCAAAAGAACAACATTTATTTGAAATAAATTGTTTATAACATTATAAATGTCTTTATTGTTGCTTTTGATCAATTTAATGTGTCCTTGCTGAATAATAAATATTTTTTTAAACACTGACCTCAAACTTTTGAACAGCAGCGTATGTTGTTTAGAAAAGATGTAAATCTTGTTGTATATTATAAATGATCTTATTCTTTCTCAGGTGACTATTTTCTGAGTCTGTCTCAAGATATAGAGATGGCTTATAAAGAGTATCTTGCCAACTACAACAACATCACTGCTCTAGAGAACAGCTACAAACAGAAAGAGGCCTTGTGGGTGGAAATGATCCGAAGCGTCAAGTCATCTGCGTAAGTTCATGAACAACACCCTACCGAGGTTGTGTATAAATTGAACACTGTTGAGAGCAAAATGAGTCCTAGACAAATAAACGAGTGTGTTACCCAACAATCCTGTCGTTTTTGATCCCTAATCTTGTCTGTCTTCAGTCCTGATGTGAATGCATCCACTCTGAGCTTCTTCCTGGTGATGCCAGTTCAGAGGATCGCCCGTTACCCACTGCTGCTCCAGACCATCCAGAAACACACAGACCCCGGGCACCCTGCCTACCCAAAACTGGAGCACACCGCTCACACTGCGGTCCAGATCAACTGCAGGATCAATGAATACAAACGCTTCCGTGAAGTCGGTGAGAACATGCCAATCCATCAGCACAGAGACATGAATAAAGTTGAGGTGAGTCGATTTGCATCATTATTCTCGTTCTCTTACTGTCACAGCTGACAAATACAAGAAGACAGAGAACCTGACCATCAAGGACAAGATCAATCGGCTGAGTGGCCACAGCATTGCCAAGAAGACGGCCCGGTTCAGCCAGTACATAAAGCATGAGACAGGAATGGTGCAAAAGGTAACTGCCTAAAAACAATGCTTAGTGTAAATAAAGGAACAGAAATGTTTGGCATGTTGAAAGAACCACATTGTTTCCACAAAGCCTCAGACACTATTGTTACATGAAATATTTTTACAATAATTTCTCAATTTATACTTTGTAATTCTATCCCATCATAGTTAAAGGATGAAGAATTCGATGCCCTTGCTGGCTTCTTCTTCGTCCTGGAGAGGGGCGTCTCAGAGCTTCATGATAACCTGGAGGCCTATCTCCACCATCTGCAGGTTTGGATTTAGCGTTCTTACTCTTAATGAGTATAGTTAAAAACTTAAAAAGAGCTGATCCTCTCATTTGTTTTGGTGTTCCCTCAGTGTGAAGCCAGTACGCCTGTGGATCAACCTCTTAAACATTTTCCATTGTTATTCCACCTGCTTAATGAAAGGAAAATCTGTAGGAGGGTTGATCCCAGGGCAGATGGATGGGGTTACTGAAGATTGTGAGGTTCAGATGATGGTTGCACACTTGAAGTGTTTGTAAAGATTTATTTAACCATCTGAGCTCTGTCTCTGTGTACAGAGGTTCCTCAGCTGCAGACCAGAGGAAGCAGATCTTGATCTGGAAGGAGAGAAAACCGCCTTGTTCTCTAAAGAAATCACAGTGGCACTCAGACAGTGGATCTACCCCTCATATGTAAGACCTTAAGCAGATTGCAGTTTCCATCCTTTAGACATAATAACTATAGTTAGTGATAAAGATGCTGTTCCTTTGGCCGATTAAAGGTGCAGTAAGGGGTTTTCTGAGAAAGGCTGTTAAAAGTAGATCGGACCGAGCACCAAAACACACTTGTAGTAAATCACCAGTAAGGGGTGTGTCCACTATTGATGGGGGAGGTGCCTGTTTTGCATAGCATGTTTGTGAATTTGGGGGCGGAGCTATCAAGGTAGGGGTGTGTTTGTTTTGGTGATAATATCAGCAGCGTTTATCAGAAATCGCTTACTGCAACTTTAAGTTTTTGGGAGAAACTTAAAATCTTCAGCTCCGGGCTTTCACAGCTTTGCAGTAAAAATGAGTATAAGACTTTAGTTATTTAATTTGGTGTGAATGAAACAAGCCTGTGAGTGATAGATTTACAATCGACTGTTGTTTCGTCCGACAAGCCATCGCGCTCTCACGCCACACATCATGTTCTCACGCAGTGAAAAATACATCGCGAAGCAAAGAGGACACTGACAACGCGCTGACAGACAAGACAGAGCAGGTTACTTTTGGTTTGAAATAAAGTCTCAGCTTTCAAGTTTTGTCTTTTTTTTTTTTTTAAGAAATTCAAACAATAAATACCATTTTGTGGCTCTTTAATGTGTGGTGACAGATCGCTGTAGCGGCGGCACACAAACCTCTTCCTCTTTACTAGTTATAGCACGAAATAAACATGAATGAACATCAGAAGGTATCTTGTTTCAACCACGGAAAGACGTCAATACACGCCATTTTCAAGTTCAAGTCCACCGACTTTAATCTACTCTCCTGTCTGGTTTGTTTGTCGGACATAATGGCAGATTCACTGTTATGATTGGTCAGATCGCCTGTCAATCAAACTGCTGGCGAAGGGTGAATTCATTCTTCTTTTTTTTTGTAATGTAATTTTGTAAAAAAAAATTATTTTGTTGGCCAGCCTGGAAATTAGGATGACCCTGGTTCCCTAGACAAAAAGGCAATAGGATTTCCCCATTGGTTTTTGGCTTATTGCAGAAAATAAGCTCTGTGACCAACAAACAATTATGATGCGTACATATTTTGTTTATCAAAATAATCTTTACAAATAAACACCACTTTTTTTGAAGTCTAAGTACAATTTTGAAATCTAACTACAATTGCTAGAAGTAAAAAGCTGAAGTTATGCTATAAACCAACTAAACTACCATCTCATGACTTTAAAGGCACAATATGTAAGATTTTTTTATTAAAATATCCAAAAACCACTAGAACAGTGTTATATATTTTGCTGACATCACTATCACTAAGTAACAATTCTTTCAAGCTTTAATAACAAGCTGGAGAGTTTTAGTTAGAATAGTTTGAGTGTGATTTTGTAATTTTAAACACCATGAAGATGAAAAAGCAGACTAGTGAGTAGATGAGTTTACCTGTTTGCTGTGATGACGTTTAATGTCGCCAACAACCTCTTTTTGTCACATTAAGCCACTTGTTAGCTGCCACCTTTTCAAGACCAACTCAAGTCATGAGTTGGGTGATACAGATTTATTTTATGTTGTAAAATTATTTCTGTGTGAAATTATTTTGAGTTTGTGTTACAGACCTTATTTCAGACATTTAACCAAAAACTTTAATGAAAATCAAACTTAAACTAATTTAATCAAAAATCCCATTGACTTCAGGGTGATGGAACTGGAAGTGCAAAACTGCTAACTCCTTTCCAGGCTTTAGTACTCATTCCTGCAGCGCTGTGTAACACACTGTACCTCTATCCCTCACTGCCTCGTTTTTGTACATGTCAAATTAAATATGGCATGTCTGACTAAAGTCAGGAACACCGACATTTGTCACAGCTTTTGTCATGAGACAGTATTTATTCCCTGTGGTCCGCCACGTTAGTATTTCTCCATACATCAGTGTCTAATTCTGCTGGAACCAATACTGCTGCAAAAACACCATGTATCATGTAAGGGTACAAAATTTGCCAAGATCTTTTAACTGTTTACCAGCCATTGACATTAAGGTTGAAATGGTTTACAACACCCATTTTAATGGTATGCATCATATTTGAGGAGACAACAGTAGTTTATGCATTATAGCGCTATATGTAACTTGTTTTTTTTATAATAGTAATTGATTAAACATCTCTGGTATCTTGCCTTCTGAACCTGCTTTGTACATCTCGCTCACAGGATGAGCGTTTGAAGACTTTAGTCTTTAAGCCCTTGAGCTCACTGCGGGAACTGATGGCAGGACCACGTAACCTCATCCGCAAACGTCAGGACAAGCTTCTGGACTATGAGCTAATCGAGGAGAAGAGTAACCTGAACTTTGAGGAGCAAGCCATAGCGAACACCTACAAGACCATCAACACTCTCCTGCTGACCGAGCTGCCGCAGTTCAACAGCAAAGCCCTGCAGCTCCTGTGGGCCACGCTAGAAGCCTTCAGCTGCCTGCAGAGAGACCTGGCGGCTGATATGGAGCAGCTGGCCACCAGCTTCACCCATCAGGTACTTTTTACAGAAGAAGCTAAAATACTGAGGTTTTACTGAATGTTGAGGACAAAATCCAGTGAGCTTTAGAGATAAACCGGTGAATATTCAATTTCTACAGTACCTAATTCTAGAGAGAATCAAAATGTCCACTGCCTGGTCAAAAAAAAGTCGCCATCTGGATTCAAATAAGCAAATACTTGAGATTTTAGAATTTAATCATTATTGCAGTGATTAATATGTTTCTGGCATGTTGTATTCAAACAACATTGTCAGAAGACATACTTCAGGATGACAATATCAAGATTCAATGGACCCAAATTGTGAGAGATTGGCCTGGCCACCACAGAGTCCTGACCTAAACCGCATTGAAAGTCTTTGAGATGTGCTGGAGTTGACTTTACACTGTCATACACTCTAATATTTAGTTGGAGTGCCTTTAACTTTGATGACGTTGTGCATTCTTTTTTGCATTGTTTGCAACATCACAACATTAATTTTCATCAAGAGTTGCATTAGTTTTTGGCTGAGATCTTGTATTGACAATGGGAAAGTCGAACCACTCTGTAAAGTCGACTCAAGCACATTCTAAAGACTTGAAAATGACTGTGTTTGAGTAAAATGTAATTTTTGTTTTATTCTGTAAACTACTGATGACATTTCTTCCAAATTTTAAATAAAAATGTTGTCATTTAGGGCATGAAATGACAATTGGTCAAAATAACAAAAAAGATATGCCATGTTTTCAGACATTTTTATATTCATTTTTAGACAACACAATACCAATGGTTTTAACTTCAGTTAAGAAATCAATATTTGGTGGAATAACCTTGATTTTCAATCACAACAAATTAAAAGATTTGTTATTTTGACCAATTGTCATTTTCTGCAAAATAAATAAATACATTTAAAAAATAGAAATCTCTAAAAATGACTATTTATTTGAAATTTTAAAAAATGTTATCAGACCTTTATAGCATAAAACAAATATGAACATTTTAGTCAAATGTATGTGTGTGTGTGTGTGTGTGTGTATATTAAATACAAATTAATTAAATACATTACAAATACTGCCAGATAAATTTGCAATTTAATAAATATTTACAAAAAATCTTAATGGTACAAAACAATTTTTATTATTTTCTTTTTCATGCAAAATATTTTTTTATTCTTCTTCTTCTTATTATTTATTTTTTTTACTTGTTCTTCATATGATTCTTGAGATTTTCCTTCACAGTCATGTAGGTCTCATCCTCGTGATTTTAGTTACACTTGAATACCCATCAGTTTCAGAAAATGTTGGACATTCTGTGCAGTAATCCACCATTGAACGGCACCGCAAGCATGTGCTTGGAAAAGTGTTATTAAATTTAGCTGTTTGCAGGCTGGCAGTGTTTATGAATTGCTCTCTGTCTCCGGGCAGCTCCCACACAGTCATTTGGAGGATGGCGAGTTCTGGAAGTGGGCAGAGACTTCAGTGCTGGAGGGTTCGAGGAGGATGGAGAGCCTGTGTCAGAGTGTTCAGGATGAGCTCAATGCTCCCATTGTGCAGGTCAGTTTCAATACAGAGACACACTGTTGTCGGGTGGAGACGTCTTCCTACGGGACAGTTTGGTTCCCCTTGGTGCCTGTGTACAGTGCTGGAATAAAACCACAGCCATTCATTCATCTTGATATAGTTTAGCCCTCATGTGTTCTGCATCAGTCTATCATTAATTATAAACATACCTTAATAAAATATGTTATGTCCTGGGGTCACTGTATTATGGGTGGCCCTAAACAGCCTAAACATTTAGTCAAATTCAAATGCAAATTACTTTGAATATATACTACCGGTCAGAAAGACTGAATCTACTGATTCTTTATTATTAATATCACCCACATTTTAGATTAATATCAAAATAATTAAACTCTCATATATTATAAATGAAATTATGAGAAATATACTACTGTTCAAATGTTAGAGGTCTGTAAGATTTTGTATTGATTTGAAAGAATTATGTTCACTAAGGCTGCATTTATTTATCAAAAACACAGTAAAAACAGTAATATTATGAAATATTACAACTTGAAATAACTGTTTATTTTAATACAGCTTACAATGTAATTTATTCCTGTGATCAAAGCTGAATTTTCAGCATCATTACTCCAGTTTTCAGTGTCACATGATCTGCAGAAATCATTCTAATATGCTGATTTGATGCTTAAAACCCCACACTTTTGAATGGTAGTGTACTGTATGTGTTTGGGATGGGATCCTTCAGAAATCATTCTAATATGCTGATTTGATGCTTAAAACCCCACACTTTTGAATGGTAGTGTACTGTATGTGTTTGGGATGGGGCTTGAGTTTATCCATCAGGAATTGATTGGTTTGTTATTTATTTATTTATTTAATGCAGGCAACTGAAGAAAGTGAAAATATTTGCCTATTCTAAGATTTGAAAAAAAAAAAAAAAAGTAATATCATTGGACAAATGAAATGGGTCAAGATTAAATATCAGAAAATAAAAGCTGTTTGAGAGAAGAATATGAGAACCGATTGTTTATTAAAGCAACCTTAGAGCAATTTGCACTGATGAATAATGCATATTAAAACCAGGAGCATTTAGTAGATAAAATAGGGTCAATTATGATTCATGTAGAAATTTTAATCTCTTCTTCTTTTGACAGCATAAACCGAGACGGCACCGTTGTCATGTTTCATATTTCAGAGCAATATTAATATTGTGTGCTGGTATGACTTCTCTGTCTGTAATGTCATGTTATATCATGTCATGGACATCACTACAGCTAATAACAAACAGATGTCATTTCCCAGAGTCTCAGTGACTGATTCTCATCAATATCATGTCTGCCATCATAAAGACATCAGTCCTGATGAGTTTAAGGAAAAGGCAGGAGGATCAAACAGAGAGATGCTGTGTAATCTTCACAAGTACTGCGTGTTTGCTGACAGGGATCAGAATGTAGATCACAGATGCAAATCCTTAGAGTATCATGCTCTCGTGTTCACTTCCCTTCTCAGTTCAGAGTGATCCAGCACTATAATTACTGCACTTTAGTGGTTCAACGGATCACATTACGGTTTTTGGCCCACAGATCGGATCATTTTTCGGATCAGCAAGAAAAGAAAAATATTTCAATTTAACTTGCTTTCCATTTATTACTTAAAGCGAAGTACTTCTTTGATACCACAGCGAATACTACTAGATTAACTAAGAAAGTTTAAACATGATTAAAGAGACAAGAGAACCGCCAGATAAAAAATAAGAACAAATACACAAATTACCAGCATAGGTACAACAGAATGTGTTACAAATAAAATAAGTACAGAAATGTAATAATTAGGGAAAATAACACTGCATAGTGTTCACTGTATGAATTAAATATAGATTTTTATCACAGCTGTTTTGTTGTTTAATGATCATTAATGACAGCAGCAGTATTTATAGGCCGCTGTCTGTCTAAGACCGGATGCACGGATCCGATATAATGATACACATCACATCCCACTGATCTACGTTCATCTTTATATAGATCAGTGAATTTGCCATTGTGATGTCATCTAGTGATATTTAGCTACCAGTTTTAGCTACTTTCAATTGAAAGCAGTTGGCAACACTGTCTGAAACGCGTGTGCGTGGCGCGCTTCGTGTGTGTGTGCGGCTGTGCGCGTAGAGAACAGCGCGCGAGCAACGAATCGAGTTCCCTTTCGCATTTTCTCTCTGGAATTGTTTAAAATTCGCTTGCTTGTGTAAATACGAACAAATTATAAACTTATACTCTATTATGGTTAAATTTAGCAATTAATCCGCGGATCACATGCGTGCCGAACCGTGGGGCTTGCACGGCTCGGAAAAGATCTACCAGCTGACAGGCCCTGTGGTGGGCACCCGTGACCTTGACCTGACCCTCAACAAGGGAGAGCTGGTAGCTGTCGTCAGTGAGATGGACACACGAGGAGACCGTCGCCGCTGGCTGGTTGATGCAGGAGGTAAAACTGGCATGTGGAGAAATAAGTCATATTCCAGTTAAAAACAACTGAGCTGGTGTTACTGTGTGAACAAGATTGCTCCATAAAATAATCTTATATAATGCATACAAATGGACCTAAATTCCTGTTTGCACCAAGAATATACTGTAACATATTTAAATGAAATTCAAACAAAAGATCTTTTTTTATTATATAAGCCCTTATGAACTTAAAGGGGTCATTCACACTCTGTATAGCAAATTACAAACTATCTGATAATAGTTTACTCTCACTTTAATGCTCAATAAAACTTATCTGAAAATACAGATAATACTTGCTCTAATACATCAAAAAATCCATCCGACCAAACTGATTTCATTTGCTTTAAAGCAAATATAAACCATCTGATAATACAAATTACACTTACTTTATTGCAGTGATGTTTTGATAGCATGTGATATCTGTGAAATGGGAAAATGAGGTCTAATGACAATAATGGAGTTGTGCTGTAATAATAATAGTGCAGCTGTTGGAATAAAGTGGCGCTAGACTACATGTAGTGAAAGTTTATTTTAAACAATCACATATCGTCTACAATTGCTTTTCACATAACTTCTGTTGGTAACTTGGTTATTACAGCTCTTCCAACAGCCAGTTTCAGAAACACTTCTTTCCTTTCCATTTATATTTAATTCAATATTTTATTTAATTGTTTTTTGTTTTTTTTCGAACCGTGGGGCTTGGTCCGTACGGATCAACTACCATCCGATTAACCACAACTGCACTGCTACTCATTTCATGTACACTTGCATTTTAAATGTCATTTATTCTGCTCTATGTAATTTCACAATAAGTATGAGTAAGTAGGGAATTAGGGTTTTCTGATTCTTGTCTGCGTCATCTCAGGCACTCAATGCCGTGTGTGAGCAGCGTCTCAAGGCTCTGACCGCCAAACACGGCTCGGAAAAGATCTACCAGCTGACAGGCCCTGTGGTGGGCACCCGTGACCTTGACCTGACCCTCAACAAGGGAGAGCTGGTAGCTGTCGTCAGTGAGATGGACACGCGAGGAGACCGTCGCCGCTGGCTGGTTGATGCAGGAGGTAAAACTGGCATGTGGAGAAATAAGTCATATTCCAGTTAAAAACAACTGAGCTGGTGTTACTGTGTGAACAAGATTGCTCCATAAAATAATCTTATATAATGCATACAAATGGACCTAAATTCCTGTTTGCACCAAGAATATACTGTAACATATTTAAATGAAATTCAAACAAAAGATCTTTTTTTATTATATAAGCCCTTATGAACTTAAAGGGGTCATTCACACTCTGTATAGCAAATTACAAACTATCTGATAATAGTTTACTCTCACTTTAATGCTCAATAAAACTTATCTGAAAATACAGATAATACTTGCTCTAATACATCAAAAAATCCATCCGACCAAACTGATTTCATTTGCTTTAAAGCAAATATAAACCATCTGATAATACAAATTACACTTACTTTATTGCAGTGATGTTTTGATAGCATGTGATATCTGTGAAATGGGAAAATGAGGTCTAATGACAATAATGGAGTTGTGCTGTAATAATAATAGTGCAGCTGTTGGAATAAAGTGGCGCTAGACTACATGTAGTGAAAGTTTATTTTAAACAATCACATATCGTCTACAATTGCTTTTCACATAACTTCTGTTGGTAACTTGGTTATTACAGCTCTTCCAACAGCCAGTTTCAGAAACACTTCTTTCCTTTCCATTTATATTTAATTCAATATTTTATTTAATTGTTTTTTGTTTTTTTTATTGCAGCTGAATGAAGGTATTTTGGCCTATGCTAAGATATAAAAAAATTATATCAGTCAGTGGACATACTTTTGTTATTGGTAATTTACATTTTCAAGCAAGGATTAATCAAGCAAACATTCAAAGCTTAACTTGACAAACTTGTATAGTTTCTTTTTTATGTTTATATATTAGGTTATATATATATATACATATATGCAAAATTCTACTATTTGTGTTAATTGACCACAATTCTTGCATTAGTACATTAATTGCTGTTGCAAGCCTTTGATAATGCTGTGAGGGACATCTGCTGGTCAAATACAGTTAAAGCACATCAAATCTGGTCTTATCAGTGTGCAGAATAGAAACACTGAAATGTGCAGGTTTGAATATCTTCATAAGATTTCTATTTTTTGTTTTCTTCAGGCCCAAGGGGTTATGTGCCTGCCTTAAAACTGACACGCTACCACCAGATAACCGTTGACCCGCCGCAGTCTCCTCATCTGAAGGTCACACCCACCGTTCCAGGACCCCGAAGGCACTCCTACACACCCGGAGCCCAGCCGCTCCCAACCACCATGACCAAGCCCTGTTTTCAGGTGACTGACACACATAGGCACAGAGACACAGGTGTTTTACTGACGGGTCATGAGGTCGAAGAGTTACTCGGTCTGATTCGCGTGTCAAACAGAACGAGACCTTTGGAGATTGATGGCAGGTCTGCAGTATCTCATGATCATCAATCACACACACTTCAGCATTTGTAAATTCAGTATTGGAAGAACAGAAATGAACTGAACGCTCCTTGTCAGCAGAAGTGACATACTCTATCACGGCCACCTACACAAACACACGGCACCCACATACACACCGATTCATCTGCCTGTCAAATGGTTCCCTATCGTTGTGGCTTCATGTTTAAGAAAGCAGGTAATGTCGGAGCTTTTTCCTGTGACAGTGGGAGATACACGGCTGTTGTGACTGTTAAAATATGACACATTTTTCTAGACAATCTTCACGGGTTGTTTATCGTTTTGACAGCAAATGGTAAACAGTCCGGCTATTACGACTCCCACAAGAATTATATATCCAGGATTTGTTGCCTCAAGTGGAAATTATATAACTTTGCATTTACAAAGCTTTTTTTTTTTCTTTTTCAAAAACAATATTTTCTGAAGAAAATGTGACTGGTGTTTACCCATGCAAAACTCCACAATGATGCTAGCATGCTGTCAGAGATAGCAAGGTGTTGCTTTCAGCATATTGCTAAGTGGTTGCATACTGGCTCAAAAAAAAAAAAAAAAAACGTACTAAATATGATTCAGGTCCCTTTTGAAGATTTTTTTTCTAGTCACTTTTTTTTTGTTTTTGTAATTTAAACATTTGTATGTTTATTTATTTTATTATGAATTATTTTTGTTTATTATGCATCAAAACTAAAATTAATTATTATTATTATTTTTAACCTAATGTTATTTTAGTTTTGGAGTCTTGAAAATGTATTTTAGTCAGTATTCAGTTTTTTTATTATTCAATTAATGACGGCATGAAATGGAAATTCACCCTATATATTTTTTGAATGCATATTATTTATCTTATTGTGAATGATTCTTCCATTCAACCGTTGCACAGAACCAATTCCATCATACTTTTTTTATTTCTTGATAATCCATTACACTCAAATGCACGTCACAATACAGAAGAAAATATCTGCTGCTACTTCTGTTTGATTGCAGCTTTAATTTTGCCGTGACTTTAACATTTCAGGTTAGGGGTTTGTTTAAAACCCTATGAGCCAATATGATCAATAGTGATGCTATTCTTAAAAAGAAATGCCACTAATGAACATGATTCATAAGGCATTACTGACATTAACCACAAGGCGGAGCACTTCAACTAATATATCGTTTCAGATTTTTTTGAGCTCTTTTTCTGTCTCAAAACCCACTGACAACTTTAATTTCCTTATGAGTTAAAATAAACAGCCCACTCTTAACACTTGAAAATGTCTCAAGCACATTGTGCAACATTGAATACCACTTAACTTTCAAATCTAAAAAGATATAGTCAACCGAGCACTCACAAAGCACATTCGTTCTCTAGACAGATTTGTTGTTTCAGTTTCGCTATTTGTGTGGGTTTTGGCAATAACAAACTGTGTTCTTGAATTTTATGCACTGTCGGTCTTTTCATCTAGTTTTTATAAGGGCAAAATCTCACAGAAGGCAACTTTTCCCATTACCAAGCACACTGAAACTCTCCGTTCTCCATCTGCAGGTGTATGCGGGCTATGACTTCACTGCGAGGAGCACTCACGAGCTTTCTCTGAGGGCCGGCGAGCCAGTGCAGGTGGTGGAGCCTCATGATAAGCGTGGAAACAAGGAATGGAGTCTGGTGGAGGCGCGTGGCCAGAGAGGCTACGTCCCCTCTAACTACCTCGCCATCCTCCCCTCTGTGATCGCCTCACCTACCTTCCCTTATCGCTAGAATATCCTCGAGAGCACATCATCTGCTGCTGATACGACTGCTAGCCAGTATCCAAACACACACAGACCATGAGAAACACTTTCCCTGAAGGGCTCTTCATGCATGAGGGGGCGGATGGCTGCTGTTTGATGCGTCATTTGACTGGTGTATGTACTGGAGTGGTGCTTGGGCCCTGCTGTGGAGTGGTCATCCATATACTTGATCTCAGCTTTTTGCCTGGGGCTGTTACTGGTGGAGATCGTTTTATCCAATGAGAGAAGTGCTGCAGGGGCAGCAGACATGCTGTTGTAGCACATGGCTGCTGGTGGAGTGTGCTGTTTCCTACAATTACCACTTGGATCCACACCTCAGCTGTCCACTGGAATGACTCTTTTGGCGGGCCTGGTACTACTTTGCTATAAGAAATGGAGAATATTTGGATTTTTACTGCTGAGAATGGATCTCATTTTATGAGTCAGACCTCTTTTGCACTGGTTTCCAGCCTTTTGAGATGATTAACATGCAGACTTGAAGACAAGATCTTTCAAAACATTCTTACAGAATTCTTGCTTGTGCACCATTTTAATAATACTTGATGGTTTTTAGTTATTACAAATTGTACAGTGGATCTAAAAAGTATTTGGACACTTGGACATGCTTCAAATGTATGCATGTCATTAATGCATAGATAACAAAATATCAATCCAACTGACATTTTTTATTTTTTTATTTAATTTTTTTAAATGCTCCCAACACATTTTTAAAAGCAGAACTTTTCACAAAAGTTTGATGAATTCAAAATTATTAAACGATAGATATACTGCTCCAAATTAAGGCAAAAAAATGGTCTGGACAACATAATTCCAATAGCAGCCGATATTTGACATTTTTTATGTTTGATTTAATAAGTGTTGGAAGACTTTTATTTTGACAGTGATGAAAACACCACACCAGACACATAAAAGCTCCTGTTCTCCAAACTGGATGTGGAGGACAAACTTTAAATTCTTGATTTCAAGCTATGCTGCGCTATATCCAGTTGACTACTATGTCATATTCATTGTGCACTTTATATGAAATTGGCATTAGCTGGTCTTTATTTGTTAAAATAGGATTCCAAGTGCACACAAACTTACAAGATTACTGAGTGCACTGTTGATTAGTGTTTACTTTTTTTTTTTCTTTTTTTTTAATGAAAAATAATGTAATTTGATTGCAGAATCAAGAAGTTGCTATATGAAGTATAAATCTTATTTTACAGATTTACTTTGTTCGATTAAGTTTTTTTTTTGTTTCATTTTTTTTTCATATTGATTACTTTTTTTCTAATTTTGTAAGTATTACCTAAAATAATTATAAATTTAAAGGCTCTCAAAATATCAGCTTTGAGAATATCTATATCAGTCACGCATGACAAACGTTAGTAGTTCATAGTTAATGTGATGAAATACACCTATGGTTATGATTTGCTTGCAGATGCTGGTTGGATTGATATTTACTTATTTATGCAATGGCGTTCATACATTTTTAATTGTGTCTTAAGAGTCCAAATACTCTTTGGAGCCGCTGTGTGGTGGATGTTGAAGACACTGTAACGATGTTGAATCTTTAAGCTACTCCTAACGCTTGCATGCAGATTCAGCTCTGGCTGCTGCATTGTGTTTGTATTGTGACCTCATAACCTCTGTGATGAAGAACTCAACCCATATCGAAAGATTCAAGAGTGCAGATGATTTGCTGCATTGTCCGTCATAGACAGCTGTCTGCCTGCAATTGCATCTGCTGTCCACTAGAGGCACCAGAGCATCCTCGTGAAGACTGTCATTGCTAACTTACTCACCGTTGGGCTAATCCTCCAAACAGAGTCATATATTATTCATCTGATCCTCACAATCGCCTTAACAGGGATCCAGTGAGAGGCAGTTCATCTCCCGGCTGCTGTCCTCCTGGTGGTACCAACCCCTGAATATTGCATCATCTGTACATGTCGCTTTGAAAGAGATATTAATTTTATTTATTCCAAATGTCATTAAACCGATTCAGTCCTGAATTAACCCATCAGACCTGCTGCAATCCATCTCATATTTTCACACTTCTGTTATTCTGAGACGCGTGACCAGAAATTGTTCGTCAAAAGCAGCAAGCAGCTTTGGCTGAAGGCTTCCGCCTGACCTCTGAGTGCTCTATTTATGCCCAGCAGATTAAAACACTGACGTGAACGAGGCGGAGAATTTCCATCTGCTGCAGAGCTTTATTTTGGAGATGTGCATTGAGTTTGAGGCTGCTTTTAGCCCGAGTTCAGCTATTCCTCTGAGAATGTGCAAATGTCACGGCGGGGCTGATGATGACTGTGTTTGGTCACGCTGCAGGCAGAGCAGAGATGCTGCGGCCGTCAATCGCTCCTGCTTCCGTTAAGAGCTGCTTGTCAGCAGAGCTTTGATGCACTGAACCCCTACAGCTACTGCTTCCTCTATGTGACAGAACTCAAAGCTCTATAAATAAATTTCTCTATTCAATGGTCTAAAAATAGCTGCTTTGTCAGCAGGATCCCTCTATGGCTCCCCCTGTTGGAGCAGTTGGGGACCGCAGCGGCCCTTCCTCTCTCTCTCCTGTGGGAGGTGCGTCTCTCACATTACATCAAATCATGCTCTGGCCATACTCTCCGTCTCAGCTGATGAGCCATGGGGAAATGGTATGGTAATTAGATATATTAAATCCCTCACAGCATTACATACCATGAAGCATTTCCTTATGGGAGAGCAAGCAAACCTAACACCTCTATTCTAGCTCTCTGCATTAGATGTCTGTTTGTGTTCGTATTAGAGAGAGAAGGGAGGATGAGCAAAGCAGTAGGGGTTTTAGAAGTCTGCAGTAAACCTAATTTCCACAATTGAATTTATTGGCTATTTTGGGGGCACTGCAAAAAAATGTCTTTTTTTTTTCTTCTTATTTTCCAGTAATAATATCTGAACATGCTTTAAACAAGATTAAATTACTTGATATTAAGATGTTTTTAGAGTTTATTATTCCTACCCCTCTGGGATTTTTTTATTTATTTATTTGGTTGGTTGGTTGTTTTAAGCATAAAACTAACATAATTTTGAGGTATTTATGGTTAAAACAAGAACAAAATGCCAGTGTGGTAAGAAAAGAGATGTTAGATATATATTAACTGAAAATAGGCTTAATGTCCTAATTAAATAATGTTAGATTAAGATATTAATATATTAAAGTAAATATTAAGTTAATGTTATTTTATTAATAGTAAATACATTTTATGTTAGTATGAATGTCTCAGAATTTGTGTTTTTTAGTAAAAATTGTTATTTTTAAAACAAGAGAGATTTACTTAAGCGGAATTGCATAAAAATATGAAAATATTTTCAGAGAATGTCTTTGAATTGAATTTAACTTAAAATGAATTATTACTTAATATATAATGACAAATAGTATTTCCTTGTTTTAAGCATAACATTTAAAATATAGTGAGATTTGTTAAAAAGAAAAAAAAATGGCATATGAAAAATAATTATATGAAATAATCACTGGTAAAGGTTATATTATTAAAATTGAGTAAATATTGTATTAATTTCTCAAAATTGTTTCATCTTTTTTTAAGATAATGGTTTTAAAATATTTCACTGTAAAGCAAGACAAAAATACTGATAAAGATGTTATGTATGTATGAATGGGCTGAGGGATTGGAAACGGATCCTTATTCAATATCAAGGAAGACTTTTTTTTCCCGGCACAATCAGGAATCCTCTTGCTGCCAAGGACGGTCAGCATAGAACTGCTTGTGTAAGCTGACCTGTCAAAAGCTGCGCTGTAGAAGTAGACACCATAGCTTTGTCCGGCTTAAAGGAACACTCCACTATTTTTGAAAATAGGCTCATTTTCCAACTCCCGTAGAGTTAAACAGTTGAGTTTTACCGTTTTCGAATCCATTCAGCCGATCTCCGGGTCTGGCGGTAGCACTTTTAGCTGTAGCTTAGCATAGATCATTGAATCTGATTAGACCGTTAGCATCTCGCTCAAAAATGACCAAAGAGTTTCTATATTTTTCTTATTTAAAACTTGACTCTTCTGTAGTTACATCGTGTACTAAGGCCGACGGAAAATGAAAAGTTGCGATTTTGTAGGCCGATATGGCTAGGAACTATACTCTCATTCCGGCGTAATAATCAAGGAACTTTGCTGCCGTACCATGGGTGCAGCAGCTCAATGATATTACACAGCGCCTGAAAATAGGCTTATTGGAAGATACCTAGCTGGGGACTATTTTCAGGCACTGCGTAATATCATTGCGCCAGCAAAGTTCCTTGATTATAACTCTTTGGTCATTTTTGAGCGAGATGCTAACGGTCTAATCAGATTCAATGATCTATGCTAAGCTACAGCTAAAAGTGCTACCGCCAGACCCGGAGATCGGCTGAATGGATTCGAAAACGGTAAAACTCAACTGTTTAACTCTAGGGGAGTTGGAAAATGAGCCTATTTTCAAAAATAGTGGAGTGTTCCTTTAATGCTGGGACTGTATTTATTAACTTTTTGGCACTTTTTGTTGTGATTGTGTTAGGGCTGTCAGCTGATCTGTGGCACAACCAACTTTAACCTTAACCAAAGCTCATCTTGGCTGGAGCTGAAGCCCCTCATCACGGAGGACTTAAGATGGTGCACAGTTTGTAATGCAAGCAAAGATGCACGTGATCTGCTTTCCCATGCGGGCCCACTCCGAAATGCAGCAACACTCCTTGAGTGACCTCTGTGTGAGAGGGAATGTAGACTCAACAAATCACGCAGCTGTTTATAAGACTGAACTATAAGTTTAAGTTCATAGGTCACGGTTTAATGTTTCTTACCCAGACAAACATGCCTATCTGACATTAAAGGCTTGTGTATTTATAGAACATACAATGTGAAAGTCTTGGCATTTTTACATGGAGATGAATTATAAATCATATTACGTTATAAAACAATTATGTTCATGTACACGTGTCATATTGACATATTTATTTAATGCAATTATTAATTACTATTATTAATTATATTGTTGTTGTTGTTATTATTAATATTATTATTTTATAGTCAATTAAATCAAAATCACAATTTTTACTAAATATTTCCCAAAATCATGCAACCCTTATATCAGACTTATTTAGTCTACTAGCACAAAAAAACTCATTAAGAACATTTAGTAATTGTTAGTGCTTATATAAACAGGCTGTTGTCAACAACAAAAAATATGTTTTAAGGGCCCTTTGTGCTGTAAAATAAAATAATCATGCAACTTTTATTTTAGTCTACTAGCACAAAAACCTCATTAAGAAAAAGTAGTAATTGTTAGATCCCACTCAAGGTTGTTTTCTGATGGCAATAATCTTAAAACTTTTATATTGTGTCATATGTTTGCGCTGTGAGAGCACTTTGGCAAGGCTCGACGTATCTTAGCGGCCAATAGCATTGATTGAAGGAGCCACTCAGCTTTGCAGACGCTATCTGTGCTGCATGATAATGCAGTTTGGATGGAGACCCTGTCCTATCTATTTGATAACACATGAGGCAAATTATAGCCGTAAAGGAAGCTATAGCCACAAATGGAGATCTTAATGGCGGTGGGAATGAAGTGACCCGTCCGCTCGCCCACGCAGGTAAGATCTGCTGACCTTTCAGAGTCCATTTCACGCCCTCATATCCAATGTTCCTGCGGTTGTCATGTTATATGGAAACCTGTCCTTCCTCTGATGGTCATAAGGACATATGATGTACCTTTGGGAAGAAAGTGCTTTTACATCCCTTTCATTGGGTCGATGTGTTTTAGATGCTTGTGGAGATTATGGTGAGGCACTTACAGTGAAGTGAATGGGGAAAATATTTGGAGAAATTTAAAAGTAGAAATGTGAAGCTTATAAGTTTATAAAAGCACTTTCATAAATGCATCTGTTAGAGCTTGTATATTATTTAAGCTGTAATGTTCTTCATAGTTTTACAGTCATTTTTATAGGTTTTATGGATCCATGGTTTTTGTTAATATTTTTGAAAGAAGTCTCTCGTGTGCATCAAGGCTGCATTTATTTTGAAATACAGTATAAATTGTAATGTTGTTTATTATTTCAATATAAAATAACTTTCCTATTAATATATTTTAAAATGATAGTAAAGCAGAATTTTCAGCATCGTTACTCAAGTCTTCAGTGTCACATGATCCTTCAGAAATCATTCTAATATGCTGAGTTGCTTGATTTTTATGATGTTTTATTTGTATTTTTATTGATTCTTTGATGAATTGAAAGTTCAAAGGAAATTGTTTATTTGACAGAAATCCCTTGTAACATTATAAATGGTCACATTTTATGGTCACAGTTGATTTGAATCGAAATGTGTTCTTGCCTAAGTATTAATTTGCCACATAAAATCTGACCCCAAAGTTTTTTTATTATTATTATTATTAATTTTTCCAAACTAACGTCGCATCTTGTAAATATACTGTGACCATTTATGGATCGTCCCCATTCACAGCCATTGCAAGTGCTTCACTGTAACCCAGATTTTTGCTTTTTTAAGAAAATTAGGGACAAATGGAAATTATTTTTTGTAGTAATCAACATTGCGCCACTGAACCCAGAATATTCCTTTTACAGTTAAGTATTTCTGTCAAATTATTACTTACTCAACTAGATTCCTCTAATTAATTCAGTGGTATTTACACTGTGTATTAATTAGGAATGCTCATAATATTGGTTGCATGCTGCTTATTTCTGTTGTTTTTATGACTGTTCCCCTCAGTGCTGGTGGAGAGCTGTTATCGCTGGCAGTTTGAATACCAGCAGCAGCCATCATTCTTTGAAAACTGACACATGCAATCTTTTCATACAAGTGTGAGGAAAATAGCCCTGTCATTCACCTTCCCAAAGGCAGCTGGCTGGGATTTTTAGATTACTTTTGACCTAACGTGTTTATAGATTTGAATGGAAAAGCAAAGAGAAATAAAATATATTCCATTCTTTATCGACATCATGAAATGCATTAAACATTACGTTACTCCAGGGTTTCCCAAACTATAGTAAATGAAAGATCTGCAGAGGGATTATGAGGTGATGAAAAGATCATATTTAATTAAGTCACAAAAATGTCAAATTAAAATGAATAAATTAAATTACATTTTAAATATTTTATTTGATTGCCTGCATGTCAATGTGACCATTAACTGACTTCAGAGAATTGTGAATGTGTCAATGTGTTATATATGATATGTGTTATAATATATAATATTAGCATGGTATAACTGACTGAGAAGTGCTTTTGTCCTCAAATTCAGATGCATGGATCGCAAATTAATTTACATGACATTTACATGGTCATTCAATATTGTGAATATTAAGCTAAATGATATGACACAGTAGAATTTTTTAGCAAGGAAACTTTAAAAGAAAAAGGAGAATCAAAAATTATAAATCATTTACTGCCTTTGTGTGAATAATTTGTAATCATGTAATCCATAAAAAGTAACTGTAATCTGATTTAAATTGTAATATAATCTAATTACAAGCACTACATTTTTGGAATCTGATTACATCATTCAGATTACATGTAAAAAACAGAACTGTCTGTTTAGTATTATTGGGAAACATTATGATGCATTATAAATGTTAACTAGATTTTTACATTTTGTGAGGAAAACATGAAAAAATTTGTCTGGTTGCAAGGGCATTTCGGGTGGTTTTTAGGGCATTTCTAGGTGGTTGCTAAAGGTGTTCTTGTGGTTGGTGCATTTTGCTCATTTCTATGGTGTAGTTATGTATTCTGGGTGGTTGCTAAGGTGCTGCGATGTGTTCTGGGTGGTTAAGGCATTTGTAGGTGATTGCTAAAGGTGTTCTTGTTGGCTCATTCTGGTGGTTGCTATGTTTTTGTAAGGGTGTTCTGGGTGGCCGCTAGGGCATTTCTAGGTGGTTGCTAAATGTGTTCTAGTGGTTGTTAGCACATTCTGGTGGTTGCTAAGGTGTTGCTGTGTGGTTGCTAGGGTATTCTATGAGTTTGCTAGGGCTTTGCAAGGGTGATCTGGGTGGTTGTTAGGGCGTTTTTTATGTGGTTGCTAAAGGTGTTATGTGTGGTTTGTAGGGCTCTTTATTGCTAAAGGTATTCTGGTTGCCAAGTTCTGATGGTTGTTAAAGTGTCCTGTGGTTTCTACAGCATTGCAAGGGTGTTACTATGTGGTTGATAAAGGTGTTATGTGTGATTGCTAAGTATTCTTTGTGGTTGCTACGGTGAATGTTCTGGTGGTTTCTATGTTGTTGTTCTTAGGGTGACTGGTTAGTTGCTAGGCCATTTCTATGGTGTTGTTATTTTGGGGAATATTTAGTAAAAATTGTGATTTTGATTTAATTGACTATAAAAAGGTGTTCTAGTGATTAACACATTCTGGTGGTTGCTTAGGTTTTGCTATGTGGTTGCTAGGGTGTTCTAGGTGGTTGCTAGGGCATTTTTAGGTGCTTGCTAGTGTATTGATAGGTGGTTGCTAGGGTGTTCTGGTGGTTGCTGCTCTGTTCTGGAAGGTTGCTAGTCCTTTGATAGGTGGATGCTAAAGTGTTGCTAGGTGGCTGCTAGTGTGTTCTGGTGTTTGTTGGGATGTTCTGGGTGGTTGCTATTGCATTGCAAAGTGGTTGTTAGGGTGTTCTGGTGGTTGTTGGGATGTTCTGGGAGGTTGTTAGTCCATTGATAGGTGGTTGCTGGGATATTCTGGACGGTTGCTGTAGCATTGATAAGGGGTTGTTAGGGTGGTCTGGTGATTGCTGGGATGTTCTGGGAGGTTGTTAGTCCATTGATGGGTGGTAGCTAAAGTGCTGCTAGGTGGTTGCTAGAGCATTGATAAGGGGTTGCTACGGTATGGATGCTAGTGCATTGATAGGTGGTTTCTGGGATATTCTGGGCGGTTGCTAGAGCATTGATAAGGGGTTGTTAGGGTGGTCTGGTGATTGCTGGGATGTTCTGGGAGGTTGTTAGTCCATTGATAGGTGGTAGCTAACGTGTTGTTAGGTGGTTGCTAGTGCATTGATAGGCCGGTGGTTGCCTGGATGTTCTGGGAGGTTGCAAGTCCTTTGATAGGTGGTTGCTTAAGTGTTACTAAGTGGTTGCTAGGGTGTTGTGGTGATAGCTGGGATATTATGTGTGGTTGCAAGTGCATCGGTGGTTGTTAGGGTGTTTTGGATGGTTACTACAGTAGGTGGTTACTTGCTAGTCCAAGTCAAAAGAGTCCTCTAGATGTGCCTTGGTTTCTTAATCGGTGCAAGTCTAAGGGTATTTTTTTTCCCCTCTCCACTAGCTGGATACCACAAGTACTTCCCCTTAACCAGCCACATGATTTGAGGTATTATTCACGTCCGTAGCTCAAACAGAGCAGGACGAGTTATACAGTTTAAATCCTTAAGTACGAGCACGTAATAATAGTAAAGCCTGTCTTAGCAAGCACTTTCAATCATTCTTCATTTCATAAGCATCTTTCTCATTTCACACATTTGTTAAACCATTTAATCATCTCATTTCCCCTCTATAGGTTTGGTTTCTGTTACTCTTTATCTGTTCATCTCATTAAGTAACCTTTAATTTTTACACTCGCTGTACCAGCTGCCCCACAGCCTCTCTGTCAAGGTTGCTCAGGAGCTCAAGGTCAGACTAAGTCAAAAGAGTCCTCTAGATGTGCCTTGGTTTCTTAATCAGTGCAAGTCTAAGGGTATTTTTTTCCCCCTCTCCACTAGCTGGATACCACAAGTACTTCCCCTTAACCAGCCACATGATTTGAGGTATTATTCACGTCCGTAGCTCAAACAGAGCAGGACGAGTTATACAGTTTAAATCCTTAAGTACGAGCACGTAATAATAGTAAAGCCTGTCTTAGCAAGCACTTTCAATCATTCTTCATTTCATAAGCATCTTTCTCATTTCACACATTTGTTAAACCATTTAATCATCTCATTTCCCCTCTATAGGTCTGGTTTCCGTTACTCTTTATCTGTTCATCTCATTAAGTAACCTTTCATTTTTACACTCGCTGTACCAGCTGCCCCACAGCCTCTCTGTCAAGGTTGCTCAGGAGCTCAAGGTCAGACTCTCAATAGCGCTGACAGTCCAGGAATGCAACTGCTTTAAAAATGTCGTTGGTCACAGGCGTGAGGGCAGAGCTCCATGCAGCCTGCAATCCAGAGAGATTACGGCTCCTCGTGTGATAACCACAAACCACTGCAATGGAGCTCTTTTAGACCTCTCTGTTTATGCACCAATGGGGTCACCTTTGGCTCGTCACCCAGTAATCTGGTTACTTGCTAGTCCCAAGTCAAAAGAGTCCTCTAGATGTGCCTTGGTTTCTTAATCGGTGCAAGTCTAAGGGTATTTTTTTTCCCCTCTCCACTAGCTGGATACCACAAGTACTTCCCCTTAACCAGCCACATGATTTGAGGTATTATTCACGTCCGTAGCTCAAACAGAGCAGGACGAGTTATACAGTTTAAATCCTTAAGTACGAGCACGTAATAATAGTAAAGCCTGTCTTAGCAAGCACTTTCAATCATTCTTCATTTCATAAGCATCTTTCTCATTTCACACATTTGTTAAACCATTTAATCATCTCATTTCCCCTCTATAGGTCTGGTTTCCGTTACTCTTTATCTGTTCATCTCATTAAGTAACCTTTCATTTTTACACTCGCTGTACCAGCTGCCCCACAGCCTCTCTGTCAAGGTTGCTCAGGAGCTCAAGGTCAGACTCTCAATAGCGCTGACAGTCCAGGAATGCAACTGCTTTAAAAATGTCGTTGGTCACAGGCGTGAGGGCAGAGCTCCATGCAGCCTGCAATCCAGAGAGATTACGGCTCCTCGTGTGATAACCACAAACCACTGCAATGGAGCTCTTTTAGACCTCTCTGTTTATGCACCAATGGGGTCACCTTTGGCTCGTCACCCAGTAATCGCACTTGCCGGAAACACCCGTTTCAATTCGCCAACATAGTCTTCAGTGCAGATGAAGGGATTACAGAGTCTAATCTTGGCATTTACTACCTTTTTTGAAACCGGCCCCTCTGGACAAATGTACAGCATTCTGCAAACACAGGACTTATTGTTTTGCACCTACTGTAATATGCTTTATGTGTAAACACAGCCCGCAACAAAACCCTATTTTCAGTGTAAATAATCTGCAGGAGACAACTGGAAATGAAAACACCGTCTAAACAGGTGTTGATTAAAACATAAACTAAGCCCAAGAAGCCAAGAAGGAAAATTAACTTTCTCTCTAAAATATTCCAAGTCCTCTTGCTCATTTTAACTTTATGAATTTTCATAAAGCTAATCAAGCATACCGAAGGTGTAAATCCTTTTGTGCTTGAATATAAAATAATAGTGTGACGAGTGGGGCGAGGCCGAGAGCCGTGGGAACGGAGCGAGGCCGGTGGAGTAATTGATAATGAGCGACACCTGCACCACTCACCGGTCTCGAGTCTCACGGAGGAGCTCCGGAAGGATAAAAGGGAGGAGTGACGACAGTGTCGGACGAGAGAGGACCAGGCCTGGATTTTATTTTGTGTTTTGTGTGCAGCAGTCGTCCGCGAGGGGCTGCCGCTTTACTTTCATTTTGTGTTTGTTTATTTTATTAAATTATTTAAATGTTCGCCGGTTCCCGTCTCCTTCTTCCCGAACTATGAACTTTGTTACATTGGTGCCGAAACCCGGGAGGAAGGAGGGACACGCTGCCAGAGATCCCTCACCGCTGTGGTGAATCCGCGGTGCCATCGAGCATGGCGGAGCAGTCTGCCGCCGTGGACGCTCGAGGCGGTGGGCTGGAGTGAGTTGCCAGGGGGGGGGCGGACAAACTTGCTGCCGGCCGCCTGGGATGTGGAGGGACGGCTGCCGTCCGTTTTTTTTAAATTTTTTTTCTCTTCTCTCCCCTCTCTCGTCTTGGTCTCTCCTCATCCTTCCATCTCCTTTTCTCTCGCCTCGTCTGTCTGTCCTTACCCCCAGGTACGCCGCGGCCGCCGTTATCGGCTCCCCCGGAGGGGGTCACGGAGGAGCTCCGGAAGGATAAAAGGGAGGAGTGACGACAGTGTCGGACGAGAGAGGACCAGGCCTGGATTTTATTTTGTGTTTTGTGTGCGGCAGTCGTCCGCGAGGGGCTGCCGCTTTACTTTCATTTTGTGTTTGTTTATTTTATTAAATTATTTAAATGTTCGCTGGTTCCCGTCTCCTTCTTCCCGAACTATGAACTTTGTTACAAATAGTATATTAAAATGTGCCGTTTCTGTAATAACTGCCTGGCCTTTGAGCTAAAGCAGGAATTGTGAATCCTCTCAGATGACATTCTCATCCTCCATCATGTGAATGATTTCTGCTTTTACTGTCTGGAGCAGTATTTATAGAGTACTATTGTGAAATGTGACCACTAGCGGGAGTTTTGTGCTGTTCTGTCTGCCATTGCAGCAAAACAAATAAATATACCCCTTTTATGCGTCTCATCTGTATTAATCTGCCTGCAAATCACAACAAGCAGATAATGCTTTTCCATCGTGGCAGTAATAAAACGCTCCACACACTTGCTGAGGCAGCGCGCCATATCTGAAGGTTAAGGTGTCCTTGATTTCCCGCCTGTGGCGAATAGATATTTAAATTAACCAGTCATTTTCTCAACAGCTCCTTGATATTAAATGGGAAAAAATGACGAGGCAAAGAAATGAAAGATCAGAGTTGATATCCGTGAACAGAACTCTGAAATCATTCCGTTTTGTGGAGCCGCAGTGTCACTAAAACCCAAGAACTTCAGGAAAGAAGTCATTTTATCAGCGTGAAATGACATCAAGCGGCACTCTGCTTCGGTTTACTGTTATTGCTGTCAATATGGAAACAGAGGGGCAGGTCAGCTGGCGAGTTTTCATAAACTGAAACGGGGTCATTTCAGTGCCCGCAGATGCTTGACCTCTGATCCCTTCTGGCCTGCTGGGATTTGCGTCAGATTATGGCTTGCAAGGAAACTGCTTTCCATTTCTCCCTCCCTATTTGCGCTGTACTGCAGCAGATGCATGCAGCCATCCAGGTTTGCTCTGTCAATGGCAAACCCAGCCCTCTTATAAAGCCTCCGGTAAGAGTCTTAAGCCTAATTTGATTACATCATGATCGACAGCAGTCGTGTCCGACAGAGTACCGGATGAGATTTTTCCATCCTCAGCTTTAACCAGTCCAGTGAAACACTGACACAGTGGAAAAAGGATGATGAAATGTAGATTTGTCAACACTAAGCTTTTGGTCCCGTGACTGTATACATTACCTGTCTAAATGTCACACAAATATTTTAGCTAAATTTCCCATGTAGCATTACTTTCTCTTGGCCATGTATTTGCCCATACTGTTCTATTTTTTTTATATTTATCTTTTATTATTATGATTATAATTTTATATATAACGTACTTTTTTTTTACACTTTTCCAAAATATAATACAACCAGAACTGGATATGACCTGCTGTATCCCATGATGCAATGCACTGGACTTTACCCTTTATTTCTAGTGTGACTAATGAGACAGTGAACACTTGTGTGAATTCATTATTTACCAAAAATTAAGACAGTATTAGAGCAAAATGCTAAATAAAATAATGAATTATAATGTCAGTTTAATGTCAGTCTCTTATGCTCACCAAGGCTGCATTTATTAAATCAAAAATACAGTAAAAACAAAAATATTGTGAGAAATATTATTACAATTATTACAATTTAAAATAACTATTTACTATTTGAATACATTTTAAAATGTAGTTTATTCCTGTGATCAAAGCTGAATGTTCATCATCGTTATTCCAGTCTTCAGTGTCTCATGATTCTTCAGAAATCATTATCATATGCTGATTTACTGCTCAATAATCTTTTTTCTTATTATTATCAATGTTGAATACAGTTGCTGTTTGAATGGTAGTGTATGTTGTCATACCTGTACAACCATACTGCACTGTACATTTATTTATTTTTTTACTATTCTATGGCTATTCTATTTTTGCAGTATGCATACAAATATGAATGCAAATTTTCTCGTGCGTGAATTACACTGAATAATGAATTAGCCAAATATTTGAATTTGCCCAAATATGCATACCATGTACCACAATGCAATGCATCTGCCCAGTGTGAAAAGGGATCCAGAAGCAATTTTTAATCTTTTGATTAATTATTTATTGAAACAAAATTACAGTACAAATACAAAAGAGCTAGACTACTCAGTAGACGTATTAAACAACCAGAGGGTCATGTGACAACAGTATATGCCATACTGTGAAATATTTATATTACACATACTGCTTTTTAAAAAGATTGTTTGCTGTATGAACTTTATAAAGTGTGATATGCAGTAAACGGTATGCTAACATTATTTCCGAACATAGCCAGAGATATCATCCATTTGGTTCAAACCAAAGCTGTTTGTCATTCCAAAACCTCAATGACGAACTAACGATCTAAATTTAATATAGGCGTAATTTAACATAAGCTGCTGTCTGGGATTTCTAAAAGCCCTCTCCACATCTGTGTATGTGATGAGTGATGTGGAGACGCCATGAAAAGAATACCTTCCCGGAACACCTGTAGGCTGAGTTCTAATCTAACAGATGGCTCTTCTGATCAGCACTGCTGCTGAATACACTACAGGTTTAACGCTTCTGTAGGTTAAAGCAACTGCTGGATGTTTCCCAAAGATGTTTTGGCATTTGTGATGCGTGCTTTTACTACACTCTAAAAAATGCTGGGGGGTTTCAACCCAACTTAGGGTCAAATATGGACTAACCCAACTTTTGGGTTAAAAATGTAATTAAAAAATTTAATTACAGCTGGGTTAGTCCATCTTTGACCCAAAGTTGGGTTGAAACAACCCAGCATTTTTTTTTTGAGTGCTCAGTTTATCCATCATTATACAAAAAAATGTGTAAAAATTAGTTTATCTGACATAGTTGTGACAGAAAAGTAAAGTATAGAATATATACATGGGGTTTTAGAAGTCTTTTATTGCTCATTTCCTCAACACTGAACATATGTCTTTCACTGGCCTCCATTCCGCAGCCAGAGATATCATCCATTTGGTTCAAACCAAAGCTGTTTGTCATTCCAAAACCTCAATGACGAACTAACGATCTAAATTTAATATAGGCGTAATTTAACATAAGCTGCTGTCTGGGATTTCTAAAAGCCCTCTCCACATCTGTGTATGTGATGAGTGATGTGGAGACGCCATGAAAAGAATACCTTCCCGGAACACCTGTAGGCTGAGTTCTAATCTAACAGATGGCTCTTCTGATCAGCACTGCTGCTGAATACACTACAGGTTTAACGCTTCTGTAGGTTAAAGCAACTGCTGGATGTTTCCCAAAGATGTTTTGGCATTTGTGATGCGTGCTTTTACTACACTCTAAAAAATGCTGGGGGGTTTCAACCCAACTTAGGGTCAAACATGGACTAACCCAACTTTTGGGTTAAAAATGTAATTAAAAAATTTAATTACAGCTGGGTTAGTCCATCTTTGACCCAAAGTTGGGTTGAAACAACCCAGCATTTTTTTTTTTAGAGTGTATTGATCGTGCAACACTCTCAGTCGAGATTTTGATAACGTCAGTTACTCAATCGATTGCTCACACTCTTAGCATTCATTAAACTATATCTAAGGAGGAGCAATGTTGATATGCTGGTGCAAAAAACTGCTTTCCTGAAACTCTTCCTGGAGGTAACATGATGTGATCCTGTGTTCACACAGGAGTGGAGTAAGTTAAGCATACTGTACAGTCAGCTGTCATTCTCGCAAAATAAATCTAGACATGGCAATCAGGACTTTTCCATCAGGTTTATTATTTTTTTAATGACAATGGCCACATTATTTCTTATGACACAAAGTTGGGTTGAAACAACCCAGCATTTTTTTTTTAGAGTGTATTGATCGCGCAACACTCTCATTCGAGATTTTGATAACGTCAGTTACTCAATCGATTGCTCACACTCTTAGCATTCATTAAACTATATCTAAGGAGGAGCAATGTTGATATGCTGGTGCAAAAAACTGCTTTCCTGAAACTCTTCCTGGAGGTAACATGATGTGATCCTGTGTTCACACAGGAGTGGAGTAAGTTAAGCATACTGTACAGTCAGCTGTCATTCTCGCAAAATAAATCTAGACATGGCAATCAGGACTTTTCCATCAGGTTTATTATTTTTTTAATGACAATGGCCACATTATTTCTTATGACAGCTACTTGAAGTAAATTAATGGACACGACATAGTGATTTGCGTTTAAGTTTATAATGTCAAAATGTAGGAATTTGGAAAGTCGAGCACAATGCTCAATTACACACTCTAAAAAATGCTGGGTTGTTTCAACACAACTTTGGGTCAGAGATGGACTAACTCAGCTGTTGGGTTAAATTTTGTAGTTCAATTTTTAACCCAAAAGTTGGGTTAGTCCATATTTGACCCAATGTTGTTGAAACAACCCAGCATTTTTTTTTTGAGTGCTCAGTTTATCCATCATTATACAAAAAAATGTGTAAAAATTAGTTTATCTGACATAGTTGTGACAGAAAAGTAAAGTATAGAATATATACATGGGGTTTTAGAAGTCTTTTATTGCTCATTTCCTCAACACTGAACATATGTCTTTCACTGGCCTCCATTTTGCAGTTGAGTTAGTCTTTTCAAATTGGACAACCTTGTATTCATCTGCACATTTTTTAACATATCTTTGACCATTGTGTCAAATCTAACTGTTGTTCTGACTGCAGACTTACAAAGAAGGTGGTATACGTCAAGCTTGAATTGCTCTGATGGGAAAATCACCTAAGGATCCCATACCATAATTGTGTTACATTTTTTAATTGCACTTAATTAGTGTGTTACTTGACAGTGCTAATAATAACATGGATTAATGGCACCTATCTTTGAAGGTAACTCAATCCTCAACACAAGAGTACACTAGTGCTATAGTTACCGCCGCTACAGTAATGCAAGAGCGCACGTTAAAGCAATAGTTCACTCAGAAATGAAAGTTAAATTTAAAACGCCTTGATGGATTTGTTACTTCCAAACACACTTAACTTTTTACGTCACCATATGTTAATTGATGCAGTGGAGTGGTGTGGATTACTTGTGGATTATTGTGATGTTTTTATCAGCTGTTTGGACTCTCATTCTGACGGCACCCATTCACTGCAGAGGATCCACTGGTGAGCAAGTGATGGAATGTTAAATTTCTCCAAATCTGTTCTGATGAAGAAACAAACTCATCTACATCTTGGATGACCTGAGTGTGAGTAAATTTTCAGCATTTTAATTTTTGGTGAACTATCCCTTTAGAGTGGATCTTTGCTTCCATATTGTAACGTACATCCCAGTGTAATGCTTTATCAAAAAGAAAAAATAGGGTGGAACTTGGTTTTATGCATCAGTTGTTGCGATGTTGTATTAAACTCTGGAGGAAGCTGAACGTGAGCTTGCAGGGACCGGTTAAAGCGACTAAACGATTGGAGAAATCCTGCATATGTCACTAAAAAGAAGTCTGTCATTTCACTGGAAGGTCCAGTCATGACGTTTTGATTAAACATTACATGTTTCGAACAATTAAAAAACAAAACGTATGCACAGATGAATTGTTTACAATAAGATCTATAATATGCATTTAGAAAATAGATTTTAAGTAGTAGACTTTTAAGTATGTACCTTGGGACTTTGTGCTACACGTTGTTCATGCATTCATGCCTGCATCGCATGTATGTGTTATGAATTATATGCATTTAGTACTGCATAGAGAGCAGCCTTCAAGGTTTAGATGCTCTGATCCAGATATCCAGGCTTTCACTCCAGAATTGATGCACTCATGTGGAGGAGGTGTTTCCGTGTCCCTGCCTCCTGGCTCCCTGTTGTGCTGTGTGTGTGTGTGTGTGTGTGTGTGTGTGTGTGGAGAGCGTGATGTGCTCATCAGAGCTGAGTTCTTAATCCCAGGAGATGGAGCTGCCCATCCCCATGAGCTGAATAATGGATGCCCACTTCAGCGTTCCGGCAATCCACAGTTCAGCAAAGGCAGGACAGGACTGTCTTCCTGTGCTTTCCAAGCTCACAGGTCACAGCTAGGGAAAAACCTGACGGTGCAAACCAGCTCCTTGGTGATGTCCTTTTGCTTTGGATCTAAAACTTGTCTGGGGATATTAACGTGTTATAGATGAATTCTAATTAGCTGCTACAATATATATGCATTTTAAGTGTAGTAAGTTGACTGTAATCATAATGCCATACCCCTTTTCCATATTTCCAAACCTCCTCTGGCCTCTAGTCTGATAAGCAAGCAGGCAGATGTTTATCCAGCCTAATTCATCCTCCCAGCTGATGCGCGGTGTAATCCCACAGAGCGTATCCCGTCGTGACATCAGACACCGTCTCACGTCATGTGCTGTGTGGAAGGATATAGCAAGGATGATTTCTTTTTCCGTCCCGTGAGCTAGCGTAGCTCATAACGTTGTTATGACAGCACAGCCTCCAGCAACAGAGCGTTTGCTTGGTCGCTTGCAATTCCAGGAAGGGCCAGAGTTAATGTGTACGGGTCCTGTTTTTCGGCCTCTCTCATTTCCTCGACCCGTTTATCACCTGCTTGCCCTTCATGCTAAAGTCAACCAGCAGACCAGAGTTAATTCAAAGCAAAGTATTAACAACACAGTAAAGACCGTTATCGGGATAAAGGTGAGTCTGTAGCTGCCAGCACAATCTGTAAATGATTATCTCCCAGATAAGACTGCTGTGACCTCTGGGTATTAAAATCACAAGCATTAGCATGTAAATATGCTATTTTTCACTTCCCATAGAAGAGGGATGTATAGGGTAGATTGGGGCGTGTATAACAGTAACTATAAGATCTGGTGTCAAAAGTCTAGTTTCACAAATGGTTTAAATGGTGCTGGTTTCAAACTGGTTCTTAAATTAGAATCATTTGTGAATTCTGTCCTATAAATTAAAGTTATTACATGTAATTTCATACACAAGCTAATTATATTCTCTGTAGGCCAAAACAATTGTTTGATATTTCTGTTACCTGCATTTCAGCTGATTCATGATTGCTTCACTGTTTAAAAAGCATGTAATAAGGTGTATAATGACAAGTTCTTGGTCCCAAAATGGTGTGACATCATGCCCTGCTATTAGGTTAATGCATCGGTTATCCAAAAATGAATATTCTGTCATCATTTACTCACCCTCATATCTTTTTCAAACCTGTTGTTGATTTTCAAAACAAAAACAAAGATATTTTAATGAAAGCTGAGCGATTTCTGTCCCACCTATTTCACCGAAACGTTATAAACACTGATCAACGCACAGACATAGAGCACATCAAATATGGAAAACATAAACTCAAAAGTGCAAGAGCCAATGAGATTTGTTCTCACATGTCAAGAACGTTTGAGCTTTAATGTTTGAGCTGTTATGTGTGTTGATCAGTGTTTATACGTGAATACAAGCCTAAATGAAATCTATTACATAGCTCAGTGGAATATTTCTGACTGGTCAGTCGCAACTTTTTGAGGTGTGTTATTCCCCAATAACACCGTCATCGTTAGAAACCCTAATAACACACCGTTCATCCGGGTATTTGAAGCACTACTTCACGTCTCTCATATCACACCGCTTCGCTATCTATCGTTTCATTCATATAGTTTAATAGTAGGCCTGCGGTAAAATTGTTGAAGTGTTCGTCTTGCTGTCAGAACGATTATTTTGTACCCTGTAATGGATTTAAAAAGAAACTGAACATTATTTACAACATTATTATCTGTAATCCATAGACTCAGGCAAGAGGGATGTCTGGTTCACAAATGAATCATTCCTTAGTTTATTACAGTAGTTTATTCTAGTTTACTCACTTTATATGCTTTAGGCATGCAAAACATTCACGTTTCACATCATTATTTGGTGCTTTAATAATATAATTGCGTATATGTACTGAGTGATTATGTAAATGAACTAGTCCGAAAGAACCAGTTCGTGGAAAAGAATCGTATTTCCCCGTTTGCCTGAGGCTCTGGATTACAGGTAAAAATGTAAATAGTGATCAGTTTCGCTTCATAAGACCTCAATATATCGTCAGGAGCCTATGGTATTAATTTTGTGTTCTTTGATGTGCTTTTTTTCTTCTTCTCTCAATTATGGGCAGCCGCTGACATGCATTTTATGAATCACCAAGGACCACAGATTCAGGTAAAAATCTTCTTTACTGTTTTACTGAAGAAAAAAAGTCACCTACATCTTGGATGACCTGAGGGTGAATAAATTAACAGCAAATTTTCATTTAAGGCACAATATGTAATTTTCGCCGCTAGAGGGATGCGTATTCAAAATAAACAAAGAAACAAAGGGGTAGTTTGATGACGCCGTGACTGAGTGTGGAATCATGGGAGTTGTCGTCTTCATCCCCACAGCCGATGCAATCCGACGGGACTCGGGCAGAAATCATGTTCATGGATGAGCTAATGATTTATTAACGTAGTAGAATGAAGCAGGAAACGCACAACATATTGAAGAGTCTTTGGTGTTTCCATGTTTTCTACAAAACCGGAAATCGAGGGGTTAAGACGTCATTGGCAGGCGACACAATGACACTATGGACACGGTCCATGTCACTAGATAAAATTGCTTATTTCTCTGGATTTAAACATTCTTCGAAACATTTGGGATAATGTAAATACACAAGTCAGCAAAATATATAACACTGTTCTAGTGGTTTTTGGATATTTTAATAAAAAAAATCTTACATATTGTGCCTTTAAGTCAACTTTTTTTCTTTTTCTTTTTTTTATACAGTGGTGTAAATATTCAGTAGCTTTTCCATTTAGACTTTAAGGTAAGTGCCTGCACAGAAATGAAAAGTA
This sequence comes from Sinocyclocheilus rhinocerous, assembly GCF_001515625.1. Taxonomy (NCBI): domain Eukaryota; kingdom Metazoa; phylum Chordata; class Actinopteri; order Cypriniformes; family Cyprinidae; genus Sinocyclocheilus; species Sinocyclocheilus rhinocerous. The sequence goes on from NW_015642825.1 coordinate 1,167,911, forward strand.
AACACTCAGAAAAACATTCACTACAGTAAGAAGTGTGTGACAACTAGTCTCCTTTATAGCCTCTTTATATACTGTAACGTCATTTCAAAGTTCTGCAGAAGATTGACAAACACAGCCAAACCCTTTTACTACAATGAGCTTAAGTAAATAAAATCCCTCTTTGACTGTTATAGGAAACGCCCGTCATAAATGATGTCTACATAGCTTTGATAGCACCAGGCTGCCCCACCCATACGCCTGATCAGTGTGAGTACATTTACATTACATTACATAACATTTAGTCATTTTGCAGACGCTTTTATCCAAAGCGACTTACAATTGGGGAATACATAAAGCGATTCTTCTTAAAAGGGTCATATGATGCTGCTAAGTTTACATTTCAATTTCACATTCTTAAAAAGATCTCAGACAGGACATGCATATTTAATGCCGTAATGCTAGTTTAATTTAGAGAACAGATTTTACTGCTCTTTAGGGCTATGCTAATTAAGTGTTTGCTGCACATGTGCATGTTTGTGCTCTCTGACTGCTGGCTATTTCCGCTGACTGCATTGATGCAGTGACCTCTATGTCCTGGACCGGAACTTTGCTGCTCAATAATACATCAGCATGTTCTTATGAGAAATGCAGCAGTTGAGGTAAACCTGGCAGTGTAGGGTTTGGGGTGCATGCATTTTTCAAAGCCCACCTCTTCTTCTGTTTCTTTGCTGCTATTATTTTAAGGCCCTCAAGCGACTCCCTCCATTAGTCATCAGCGTTTTGGTCTCTGCTAAAGTGAGTCAGTGTAGCCATACCGCCCACATGCCACAAAAACACACACATTCCCGTACATATCCGCGTTTAATCACTACAGAGGATAAAGGCAAAGAAACAGTCACTCCTTTATTGGATGTAGTTGCATAATTCACTATGAAAACCATTAGATATGCTTGAAATGTTTGTCTTCATACAAATCATTCTTACAACAAACTAACTCACTAAAATTTTCCCTTGATTTTCCAGTTATGTTGGATTTTGCATCACTCAGTTAGAAGGAAGCAATGTGTGTAAATACATACATTTACTATTAAGATATGTCTGTGTGCCATATATAAGCTTTTTTTTTTTATAATTATTTTGAATATATATACCTTTCCAAAAGCCCAAGGACACCTTTCAGTCAGATAAACACAGTTAATATCAGTACTGATATTCAAAAGTTTGAGGTTGGAAAATTTTTTACTTGTTTTAAAGAAGTATGTTATGCTCACCAATGGTGCATTTATTTGTTCAGGCAGTAAAAATAATAAAATAGCAATATTTTGAAATATTATTACAATCTAAAATATCTGTTTTCTGTTTTAATATATTTATAATTATTTATGTGATGGCAAAGCTGAATTTTTCAGCCATTACTCCAGTCTTCAGTATGGAAGCCTGTTTCCTCCACGGAATAAAATAATAAAAGTAATTGCTACTTTTAATCTCGCAATTCTGAGCAAATTGTTTCGCAGTTATTTCTCTTCAGAATTCTGAGTTTACATCTTGCAATTATGTTTTTTCCACCACTAAATAAAAAATAAGTGAGTATTTCAAATTTATATATATGCTTTTTTTCTCTCAGAATTGCAGGGAAATATTCTGAATTGTAAGATATAAACGCGAGGGGAAAAAAACAGAATTGTGAGATAAAATTAATTAACCTTTTTTAAATTTTTTTATAAAAATTTTTTTATCAATTAACATTCTTTTTATTTTCAATGTGAAAGACAATGTTGTGCTGCGTAATATTTTTGTGGAAACGTGATGCAATTTTTTAAAGATTCTTTATTGAGTATGAAGTTCAAAAGAACAGCATTTATTGGAAACAGAATTTGTTTGTTTACTGTCACTTTTTGACAAATTTAATGCATCCTTGCTGAACAATTGTAATTTTTCACAAAGAAAAAAATCTTACTGACCTCAAACATTTGAACAGCATATATATAAATAGTCTAAAAGTACATGTGCCTTATTTTATTTATTTGCTTCACTGATTCTTGTGACATGGTTGAAGTGTTAATCAAACCTCTGTCTAAGTGGGTTTCTGTGTGTGTATGCTAACAGGATGGCCCTTCAGCAAGCGTTCCCTCCTGATTTACAGGTGTATAGCATGCGCTGTGTCTAATGAGAAGCATTCAGCCAAGTGTTGAGGTGAATAGGGTTGCCAGGGCTACGCTGTGCACCTCGCTGAGCTAGCTGGAAGCATCGAGTGCTGAGCTAATGCAGGGACACTCTGTTCTGACAGGAACAGTTCCACAGGGAGGGCAAGGGAAAGGATGGAGACGCTGCCTCCCTCTCTCACTCCATCTTCTAAAATATACTGGCTCATCATCTCTCCTGCTGTTCGCCCGCAAAATCAAAGTATTGAATCTAGCAGGTTGAAAACTTGGAGGAGTGTTAACAAGATGCTGCCTTTGAGTTTTTCTCAGCAGCTGGACTCTTGCATTGAGCCACAACTGATTGATTTCATCACATATGAGAAATATCTATAGACTTTGGGTTCACGTGCTATGTTTTTTGGATGTCAGTAATGCAATTGTGCGATGATCTCTGAGAGAATTCAGTCGTGATAGTTTTTTTTCTTCTTTTTTCTAGGAATTTCAAGGTAGGGTAGGCGATTTTGGAGAGGCTAGCAATAGCAAGCTAGCTTTGAAAGCATAAGATCTCATCGTATCATCGATGACGTATCATTTCTGCATGAACAGGGTGTGCGGAGCTACGTTGACAGGCAGGTAGGACAGCCTATCATAGCTCTCGGACCGAGGAATATGATTGGACAGACATTTTATGGTCCTACGCCTTCCACAGACGATATAAATACATTTAGACCACTCTACTTAGTGATTGTTTTCAGGATGTGAAGGGACTTTCAACCAGCATAACAAAACACCTAAGCACCAAATCACCTACCCTGCCTTTAAGTGAGCACAGTTTTTGTTTATTTATGGCATTACAATTCTATTCACCTCATAGTTTTTCATTCAATATTTTATGCAACATTGCATAATTCACATCAGTTTTGTTATTATTTTTGTTTTTGTTTTTTGAAATACAGCTGAAATAAAATATAAAATATTTGATGAAAACCATAAACTTGGCAACTAACTAAAAATAGGTTTAAGGTAAATTACTTAAATTACTAAAATTGAAATAAAAATAAATCTAAATGGAAATATGCATAACAATAAACAATAAAAATGACGAAAGCACAAAGATGGTGTTATGCTCCAGCTGTCTCTTGTATTTTGCTCTCATCACTTTAAACATTCACAGCTGCACACGTTTGTCGCAAACATACATGCAGTAGAGATGCACTGCGTTCCCTGATCTGCAGTACTGAATCATTCAAGGCCTGAATCTGCTGTCTTCCCCTGAAACTGTATCTCTCTCGCTCTCACAGAATCAGCTCTCCTGCTCTTTTTCCCGGCACGTCAATCACTCGCTCCTTTCCCTTTCTTTGTTGCGCTGTTTGTGGGACATTGATATTACATGGGTTATTTCTGGAATGGAGGGCGGCTGAGGTTCACCTTTGAGAGTTGTATTTCCGCCATACCAGAGAGGGCACACGGATCCATTCCTCCTTTGTGACAGGTGGCTATTTCCAGAGCAGATCACATGACATGACAATAGGCATGCATACACATCCCTGCTTACACGCCCCCCCCCC
>NW_015642825.1:1171678-1171966 GCF_001515625.1 Sinocyclocheilus rhinocerous
CCCCCCCACCCCCCCACCCCTTCTGCTCTCTGTGTACTAACAGCCAGACTGGAGCCAAACTACATGCACTTGAGTGTGTTTAAACTTTAAACAGAACCAGAAGCGTTAAGACGCTCACGCCCAGCTGCTTGGACCGTGCTATTATTGCTGTGTTAAATGCACCGAGTGTTTTCCACCCTCCTCATGCGTGCCATCGAGAGAGATGCATGAGTCACATTAAAGGGGTCATATGATGCGATTTCAATTTTTCCTTTCTCTTTGGAGTGTTACAAGCTCTTGGTGCATAAA
>NW_015642825.1:1172003-1174840 GCF_001515625.1 Sinocyclocheilus rhinocerous
ACCGATGAGCTTTGTAAAAATCGACGCGTTTCAAAAAGGCGGGGCATAGAGGAGAAACAATAATGTACAGTATGTGGTAATGTACAGTAATTACACCAAATACACAAAATAATGTTCTTTTTAGCAGCATCATATGACCCCTTTAACTCTCAGAGCTCCTCACATTACCAGCAGCATGTTGCTTTATGAGCTAATCTAATGGAGCTGCATCTGTTGGTTAAACCTGCTGTGTGCATGTGTGTGCAACTCCATGTGTTTTCCATGTTCTTTGTTTTCTGTTCTTCTCAGTTCACGGCCCGCTACGGCGAGAGAGACGGGCGAAAGTAAACAACCCAAACCTCTGGCACGCTCAGCATGATTTGAACAGTCCGTGTCAGATCATGTGAAGCACTGCTTCATCCTTGTACCAAGATGTGAGCCCCGTGAGGTCCTAGTATCAACCCAACACAAGCACAGCTGCTTCAGACAGGCTTTACCCGCACACCAGCATGGGTTTGTTACACCTGCAAATGGTTAAAGATCATGTGAGGATCAAAGATCTGTTTTTCGCTTCATTATCTGTGTGTACATTTTAAACAAACAAGGCTGGATTTAACCTTTACATGCCATTGTGATAACAAGCGAGAGTGGAGGGGGAGTGGCCGGAGGGCGTGGCCACAGAGCCTCAGCGTGAGGACTCTACGCTCTTGTTTTGAATTCCTCCGGTCCAACTGTCCAAATAACCTGGGAAGTTGGTGACTGGTGGTCGGTAGGAAAAGTACAGCTGTGGGCCAGAGGAAATATAGAATTTCACATTTCATAAAGATCTGACTGCCTAAAAAAACTGGTGACACTTTACAAGTAGGATTTGTTAACATTTGTTAGTGCATTATGTATCATGAATTAACAATGTTCTTTTATGACATTTACTAATCTAGGTTAATATTAAATATTATTTATGATATGACTGTGCTACATTTATACTATTTTTCATTGGTCAGGTCAAAATTACCATGATTTGTGTAACACATTTAAAAGAAACTGAACTTGATCCAATAAGCTGCAGAATTCAGGAAAAAAAAGGATCTATTTGAACAAATTTACAAAAATAAGAAAAAAGGTCAAATTAAAATAAAGTACAATTTTAATAACATAATTCTGTCACACTTTGTTTTAATGTGCCCTTGTTACAGGGCAAGTGCTGCATTATAACCGATTACATGTAATCTGGATTGCATAATCAGAGTCCAAAAAGTAAGTACTCGTGATTAGATTATATGGCATTTTAAAATACTCATAATCAGACTACAGTTATTTTTTATTGATTACATGCAGGTAAACAAATGAAATATTTTTAGAAAGCATTTTATATTGATTGTTTTAAATAGTTTTATATTGATTGATCGTTTTAAATCTATTTTAATTTAACATTTTTATGATTTAATTAGGCTCTGTCTACACAACACTGGTAATTAAACAACATGTACTTAGGATTGGGTTTAGGGTTTGGTTTGCTTGCAATTATGCATACATAAATGTAAATACATGTAATGTGTAACAAGGACACATTGAAATAAAGTGTTACCAATAATTAACTAATGTTAATAATAATGTTGAACAACTTAAGTACAATTATGATAAATAAAAATGTGTGAGCATGTAATATGAAACCTAAATTAATAAAAGATGTGAATGTATTGTTCATTGTTCTTTCAAATGTTTATGAAACTTATTGCATTAAATAATGATAGCAAACCTTACTATAAAGTGTTATCAAAAATGCATATTTTAATAATAAAGGGGTGTTATTTAAATCTAAATATCATCGAAAATTTATGGGCATGCTCTTTTGACTTAAAATGCCATAGCAACATGGTGGTGAGAAAATAAAAAAATCTTGTTCTTGTGTGCTGCGCTCTTAGTTTTGATTCTCCTGTATTTACACGGCTTACAGCAGTGTTCTCTTAAAACCCCTGCTTTAGCGCATCATAATGCATGCTGATTCCTTCAGAGGTGCTGTGAATAAGTGTGTAAGCGGCCTTGAAACGGCCTTGCCATGTAATTAGATGGAAACTGATCATCTCCACCGGTATCCCCCTCCCCATGTGACAGCACAGCCATTGATCTGTGGGCTGCTGCTCCACTGACCTAAACGAGAGTCTCTCTCAGTGCTTTCCCCAGGGAGAAACAGAGGAGCCACTTCAGGAAAAGAGAGGGTTGCTCCAAACAAGACACTGCTGAAATGGGACAGCCACATGTGACGCAGGATGTGAGGTAAATGGTGCTTGGAGGTCACCCTTGCCGAGCAGCTGACCCTGAGACATGGAGCGACACCCCTGGAATGTTGGCATATTCGTGTGGAACTAACCCTCTGCTTGTGGCAGTTGTTCTTGAGTAATGAAAGTGTTTTGAGATTAGGTTGCTGACAGATGCTTTTTTTCATGTGCCGTAGGACCAAGCAGGCTGACCTTTGACCTACCTCAGCCGGGGCGGATTACTAAATGAACAAAAAAATCAACAAGAGCTTTCTTAAATCTCAATTTGATCCTTTCTGAACTGAGCGAATCTGACAGTTGTGATTTGGAGCTGCCGTAAAAAATGTGAGTGCAGTTCTTGTGACACCTATTCCCTCATCTGGAACAGAGCTCAGAGGTCAACAGGGTTTCAAACAATACACACTTCCTGTCAGCACCTTCACAGGTGTCCATTAGCTCCAGATGTGAAATGATTTCTTAATCAGACATTCTCTGAGGTATTCATCCAGAAAGCAGAAAAGCATTAGTGAATAATGATCTGAAGATAAAAGGAATTAGAGCGGCATCTTGGAATCTTTTCATAAAGGGGGGGGGGGGAAAGAA
>NW_015642825.1:1175105-1175442 GCF_001515625.1 Sinocyclocheilus rhinocerous
TGGAATCTTTTCATGCGCTCCACTTTCTTTTGTAGACAATAGCCAACAGTGCTTTTATGATTTTTTTTTTCATTTCCTCAATGCCTCAACACTTATCACTAGATTGATTTAGTCAGGCTAGAAAAGATAATGAATGCAAACATTCCAAGTCATCGAGGTTGCATGGTGTGGAGGGCAGCAGAGAACTTGGAAGTCTTGAATATCTCATGACTTGGCCAAACTAACGCTGTCCTTGGATCCCCTAAGAGGAATAATAAATAAATGATGATGCCACGCCAGTCACCCCAGTATTCATTCAAATAACAAAAAAAAAAAAAGAGTAAAAAAAAAGGGGGGG
>NW_015642825.1:1175724-1180679 GCF_001515625.1 Sinocyclocheilus rhinocerous
GGGGGGAAAGATACAGTTCAATTGTAGATCATCTACAAGACACACAGTAAAACGATTTAAATTATGCACACGCTAGTTTGACTTGGAGGCTGTTCTAAAACTAGATGCCTATTTATGTGCAAATTCTAAGGCAGCATTGCACATATTCTTTCTGGAAAAGGCAATCACAGAATTCACTGTGAAATAATGTCAATTCATAATCATTATTTTGAGAATTATGGTGTATATACAGTAATATCAATATTCATTCAATACAATAATGTATCAATAAAAACAACATTTAGCAAAAAAATTGTCAGTTTTACCAAATATCTTTTTTTTTTTTTTTTTTTTGCTTAGAGAACTGCCATTAGCTTAGCAACATGCTAACCTAAATATCTATTTGAATTGACTGTATAAAATTGTGTGTTTTCACACAATTACTATAAATCAGGATGCTTTTCTGTTTCTGTGTCTAAACCTGAAGTATTGTGAGAGTAAAATTAAATCACATTAGCTGCGTTTGCATTTGTTCAGTGCCAGAAATAAAGATGCAGAAAACATCTCGCACATAAAAACACAAAAGCGAAGCTTCTGTTCCTTTGATTCTCATTTATGGTTTCCTTTGTTTTCTTGCAGATATCTGGGACATCACAAAGCTTGACTAGTAAAAGGTGATGTAAATACAGTCTTTATTGGCACACATGCTCTTTACCCTTTGGTCTCTTTCAAAAGCAATTTTATACTTATTTTATTATTTCTAAGAAAGTGTAGTGCTTTGAAATTTGTATTTGAATTGACTGTATAAAATTGTGTGTTTTCACACAATTACTATAAATCAGGATGCTTTTCTGTTTCTGTGTCTAAACCTGAAGCATTGTGAGAGTAAAATGAAATCACATTAGCTGCATTTGCATTTGTTCAGTGCCAGAAATAAAGATGCAGAAAACATCTCGCACATAAAAACACAAAAGCGAAGATTCTGTTCCTTTGATTCTCATTTATGGTTTCCTTTGTTTTCTTGCAGATATCTGGGACATCACAAAGCTTGACTAGTAAAAGGTGATGTAAATACAGTCTTTATTGGCACACATGCTCTTTACCCTTTGGTCTCTTTCAAAAGCAATTTTATACTTATTTTATTATTTCTAAGAAAGTGTAGTGCTTTGAAATTTGATAAGTATTCAGTTACACTGCAGATAAATTCCAGTTTTACAGTTCTTGAAAAAGGATGGGCCTGATTCTCTATCACAATGACCAGAGGTCAACAAACCTGACGAGTTTTATGTACCGCAGTAGGAATAGAAATTGAAAACTATAATCTCTGTTAAGATAGACTGTTCTTAATTCCATGTTTAATATCAAATGGGTATCCATGGGACCAAAAAGAGAGTCCACAGAATTATGTTACAGCGTTCTGTGTTATTCTTGATGTGTCCAAACGAGCCAGACAGGAAGATGAATGTATCTACTAAAGTATTAGATGACCATGTCTGCGTTGCCAGGGTGATCTTGCCTAAAACTGCTGCACTTCCTCCTCCTCCGCCAATGAATCAGGATTCACTTCCTTGTCTTGTGAGAATGTGTTGTCATAGACCTGTCTCAGCCTGATTGATTCTCACACTCCCCTCTGGAGGGAAAATCCTACTTCCCTCGTATTCTGGCTTTTTGGCTTTGCGTTCATGAAATGTCCAGGTTTTGCTGTTGCATTTTTGTGCAAGCTTGGCTTTTGCAGATTGCATGGGGTTGGGGGATTTCTCAGTGGGTCATGTGCTGTATAATCTTTGTGTAATTGCAAAAGCAGGTCACAACGAGGTAGGCTTTGTTTCAATGGGTTGCTGTTGCATTTTTGTGCAAGCTTGGCTTTTGCAGATTGCATGGGGTTGGGGGATTTCTCAGTGGGTCATGTGCTGTATAATTTTTGTGTAATTGCAAAAGCAGGTCACAACGAGGTAGGCTTTGTTTCAATGGGAGTATGCAATGCGCTGTAGTACGTTATAAGACTAATCCTTATCTGTTTTCTTTCAGTTTTATTAGCATCATTCTTTTCCCTCAACTCTCCTGTCTCTTCTCTTCTCTCAACTCGTCTCACTTTTCCACCAGCCAAGCCCTCAAACTCTCTGGCCAACTGGAAGGGAGAACAGCAAGTTTAAGGTCAGAGGATGTACCTTAACAGATGAGCAAATACACATTAATTACATTGTGATGGCTGACATCCTCTGGGCAGGATGAACTGATGGTTGAATCCAAAGACCCTCCCCCTACCTTTCGGAGCTGTGCTTACATTAAGCAGACTTTGTAAGCTGGTGTTCTGGTCCACCTCCAACAGCAGCTGTTGAGAGAGACAGACAGAGGAAATCAAAGACACTGACATTGCATAAGACATTTTTCCCCACATACAGAAACGAGAATAGTGACCCATTCCTAATTGCTGTATTATTCTCTATGTTCCAGATCAGGGACAAGCATATACTATGCTTGGAAATGGAAAAAACTCAACAAAACAATGAAACCCCACCAGTTTGTCGGTTTGCCCTGTCAGTAAGCAAATCAGTCTGCTGGAGGCTTGTTGTGTGTTAATAAAGTTTCTGAGGGTACGGCACTTGGTGAAAACACTGACAGCGTGTTGGCATGTCAGTGGCATGGCCTCTAGCCGTGCGATCCTGAGAAAAGATGAACGGCTTTGTTTTGGTTGTCATAGATCATCCAAGTCACATGTGATGGTAATGCAGAGACTAAATATAAGTTATAAGATATTTCAAACAAACAGCATGGAGGTGGAGCTCACCCAATCGCCTGAGTCAAGTGTCAAATGCTGCGTCCCAATTCGCCTACTTATACTGTGCCCTAAAATATGTACTTTGAGTATGTAGCAGAATAGTAGGCAAGCTTTGTGTCCTTAACAGACGCTCTGTTGCTTAGTTACGTGCATCTTGTTACAGTTTAAACTGCCCTGTCAATCATCTTGTCAAAATTAACATTATCCATATTTCATTTTATTTATTCCTACTGTATTGGAGAGAAATGAAGAGGCATGTTGATCTGCCAGTCACTCTGCTCTTTTTATGCTCTTTTTTTTTTTTCCTCATTATGTTTGCATAATGATGCATTTAAAAGTTAATGATCAAACGTATCATTATAAAGTTTACAGTGTTGCTGCAGATGAAATATAATGTGGATAACATTAAATATTTTTTCAACAGGTTAGATATTGATTATTTATAAATCAAACCCCTTTCTCTGTCTGTCCCGCTCGCATATCCTCCATGTTTGTAGTTTTTTAACACTTTTCATGCTTGTTTGTAGTTCTAATCGAATCCATGTCCACCGCGCAATGTGTTGTGGGCAATATTATCCATTAGAGTACGCTCGGATCTGCACTTCGAATTTCTACCGGAAGCAGTAAACCATCTGGGTACCTTTGGAATACTCATTTCAACATACTACGATTTGGGACATGCTAATTCTATTTTCGAATACTATTTAGGACGGATAGTATGCGAATTAGAATGCAGCAAAACTCTCCTGTTTCATCATCACAGCAAAAGGGGTTTTAAAGGAGCTAGTTGTAGCAGTCAGAAATTTACACATCAAGCTCATTTAGACTTTGATGTGAACGGGAGGGAGGAAAGATCATCTTTAGGGAAAAGCTCATCTGCGAAGCCTCTTACGTAACAGTAATGAAAGAATCCATGATTCCCATCCTTGGTCTGAGTTACATGCTGCAACTAAGTCACATTTACATGCGATAATCTTCATTGCTGCAAATGCATTGTTGACCTTTCCAGAGATGCTGCCGTCTGCATTTATATTTAGCTCTATTTTCCTGCTTGGTGAGCACAAGGTGGAATGGAGTTGTAGCTGTTGTATAATCCCCGTATGACTAACCACTGCAGCAAATATTGGACCACGAGCATCATTCTGAAAGAGGAAGCCACAGCACACCCAGTCACCACCAGACTGTCCCCTTTTTAAACACCATTCACAATCAGACAAATAGCCCTGTGCGTGATTCAATTACCCACATATTCAGCACCAAGGGAGTGCATTTCTGTGATAAGACGGTGGGGTTATCAGGGCCTGCGTCTCTTGGCTCCAGTGTGGCAGTGAAGTGCAGAGAGGCGAATAGAAAGGGAGAGGGCTAGGGGTCAGTTCCTTCCATCAATCTGCAGTCGTGCTGTTGGGACTGGCTCAAAGCGACCAAGCATTTGGCTAATCACTAGCTATTGTGTGGAATTCATTTGCATACTCCATTTTTGCTAAATGTATTTGAAAGTGTGAGTCTGGTGGTGGATATTGGAAGACTGTGAGTGATGTGATCCTACTGCTCAGTCGTGAGCAAAGCGAAATTGGTGTGAATGTCACATGTGGAGAGAGACTCCCTTTGCACTGTTTAGCCTTCCTTCAAGCTCTGCTCTGTTTATAATTCTCCATCGTGTAAATGTCAAGATATGCCTACGATATCTCCAGGTATGCCCCCAGGCTTCCAAAGATTACATAAATGTAAAAAAACCCATCTTCCTCCCATTCTTGCCTGCTACTCCATCTATCCTCTTTCTGAGGTGACAGTCTATCAAACTCATATAATGTCCTTCAAAAAGCACATTATGCATCCTGGTGCTTTATAGAACACTTCAGTGTGGGCTCTCTCATGCGGTGCGCTCATATATGTGTGTGCCTCTGCTTGTATCCAAGAGCTTGCAATTCAAGGTCTTCCTTCTCATTGAACAGGATCAATGTTTATGACTCTGATTGTTAAGCATTTTCCCAATATTTCTAAACGTGGTTGTCACTGAGCTTGTGAAATTGTGCTGTCGGGATTAGAGCCATTTGTCCCTCTTGGTGCTCATGGCCATAAATCACCACATCTCAGGGGAGGCCGAGTAACGTAGCGCTGGGCCGTACAGAGCAAGAATGGAGGAACACTAGACTGCACATTGGTTCCAATACTAATCTGGCCTACTTTGGCTGGGCGG
>NW_015642825.1:1180828-1187257 GCF_001515625.1 Sinocyclocheilus rhinocerous
CAAATATCTTTTTTTTTTTTTTTTTTTTTTGCTTAGAGAACTGCCATTAGCTTAGCAACATGCTAACCTAAATATCTATTTGAATTGACTGTATAAAATTGTGTGTTTTCACACAATTACTATAAATCAGGATGCTTTTCTGTTTCTGTGTCTAAACCTGTAGTATTTGAGAGTAAAATAAATCACATTAGCTGCATTTGCATTTGTTGTTCAGAGCCTGAAATAAATATACATACAGCATCTTGCACGGAAAAACACAAAAGTGAAGAAGAATGATGGCATGCACAGACAGTTGACTTTTTGTGTGTGTTGTTCTGTTCCTTTGATTCTCATTTTTGCTTTTCCTTGTTTTCTTGCAGATATCTGGGAGATCACAAAGCTTGACTAGTGAAAGGTGACGTAAACACACTCTTTATTGGCACACATGCTCTTTAGCCTTTGGTCTCTTTCAAATGCTATTTTATACTTATTTTATAATTTCTAAGAATGCGTACTGCTTTGAAATTTGATAAGTATTCAATTACACTGCAGATAAACTCCAGTTTTACAGTTCTTGAAAAAGGATGGGCCTGATTCTCTATCACAATGACCAGAGGTCAACAAACCTGACGAGTTTTATGTACCGCAGTAGGAATAGAAATTGAAAACTATAATCTCTGTTAAGATAGACTGTTCTTAATTCCATGTTTAATATCAAATGGGTATCCATGGGACCAAAAAGAGAGTCCACAGAATTATGTTACAGCGTTCTGTGTTATTCTTGATGTGTCCAAACGAGCCAGACAGGAAGATGAATGTATCTACTAAAGTATTAGATGACCATGTCTGCGTTGCCAGGGTGATCTTGCCTAAAACTGCTGCACTTCCTCCTCCTCCGCCAATGAATCAGGATTCACTTCCTTGTCTTGTGAGAATGTGTTGTCATAGACCTGTCTCAGCCTGATTGATTCTCACACTCCCCTCTGGAGGGAAAATCCTACTTCCCTCGTATTCTGGCTTTTTGGCTTTGCGTTCATGAAATGTCCAGGTTTTGCTGTTGCATTTTTGTGCAAGCTTGGCTTTTGCAGATTGCATGGGGTTGGGGGATTTCTCAGTGGGTCATGTGCTGTATAATTTTTGTGTAATTGCAAAAGCAGGTCACAACGAGGTAGGCTTTGTTTCAATGGGAGTATGCAATGCGCTGTAGTACGTTATAAGACTAATCCTTATCTGTTTTCTTTCAGTTTTATTAGCATCATTCTTTTCCCTCAACTCTCCTGTCTCTTCTCTTCTCTCAACTCGTCTCACTTTTCCACCAGCCAAGCCCTCAAACTCTCTGGCCAACTGGAAGGGAGAACAGCAAGTTTAAGGTCAGAGGATGTACCTTAACAGATGAGCAAATACACATTAATTACATTGTGATGGCTGACATCCTCTGGGCAGGATGAACTGATGGTTGAATCCAAAGACCCTCCCCCTACCTTTCGGAGCTGTGCTTACATTAAGCAGACTTTGTAAGCTGGTGTTCTGGTCCACCTCCAACAGCAGCTGTTGAGAGAGACAGACAGAGGAAATCAAAGACACTGACATTGCATAAGACATTTTTCCCCACATGCAGAAACGAGAATAGTGACCCATTCCTAATTGCTGTATTATTCTCTATGTTCCAGATCAGGGACAAGCATATACTATGCTTGGAAATGGAAAAAACTCAACAAAACAATGAAACCCCACCAGTTTGTCGGTTTGCCCTGTCAGTAAGCAAATCAGTCTGCTGGAGGCTTGTTGTGTGTTAATAAAGTTTCTGAGGGTACGGCACTTGGTGAAAACACTGACAGCGTGTTGGCATGTCAGTGGCATGGCCTCTAGCCGTGCGATCCTGAGAAAAGATGAACGGCTTTGTTTTGGTTGTCATAGATCATCCAAGTCACATGTGATGGTAATGCAGAGACTAAATATAAGTTATAAGATATTTCAAACAAACAGCATGGAGGTGGAGCTCACCCAATCGCCTGAGTCAAGTGTCAAATGCTGCGTCCCAATTCGCCTACTTATACTGTGCCCTAAAATATGTACTTTGAGTATGTAGCAGAATAGTAGGCAAGCTTTGTGTCCTTAACAGACGCTCTGTTGCTTAGTTACGTGCATCTTGTTACAGTTTAAACTGCCCTGTCAATCATCTTGTCAAAATTAACATTATCCATATTTCATTTTATTTATTCCTACTGTATTGGAGAGAAATGAAGAGGCATGTTGATCTGCCAGTCACTCTGCTCTTTTTATGCTCTTTTTTTTTTTTCCTCATTATGTTTGCATAATGATGCATTTAAAAGTTAATGATCAAACGTATCATTATAAAGTTTACAGTGTTGCTGCAGATGAAATATAATGTGGATAACATTAAATATTTTTTCAACAGGTTAGATATTGATTATTTATAAATCAAACCCCTTTCTCTGTCTGTCCCGCTCGCATATCCTCCATGTTTGTAGTTTTTTAACACTTTTCATGCTTGTTTGTAGTTCTAATCGAATCCATGTCCACCGCGCAATGTGTTGTGGGCAATATTATCCATTAGAGTACGCTCGGATCTGCACTTCGAATTTCTACCGGAAGCAGTAAACCATCTGGGTACCTTTGGAATACTCATTTCAACATACTACGATTTGGGACATGCTAATTCTATTTTCGAATACTATTTAGGACGGATAGTATGCGAATTAGAATGCAGCAAAACTCTCCTGTTTCATCATCACAGCAAAAGGGGTTTTAAAGGAGCTAGTTGTAGCAGTCAGAAATTTACACATCAAGCTCATTTAGACTTTGATGTGAACGGGAGGGAGGAAAGATCATCTTTAGGGAAAAGCTCATCTGCGAAGCCTCTTACGTAACAGTAATGAAAGAATCCATGATTCCCATCCTTGGTCTGAGTTACATGCTGCAACTAAGTCACATTTACATGCGATAATCTTCATTGCTGCAAATGCATTGTTGACCTTTCCAGAGATGCTGCCGTCTGCATTTATATTTAGCTCTATTTTCCTGCTTGGTGAGCACAAGGTGGAATGGAGTTGTAGCTGTTGTATAATCCCCGTATGACTAACCACTGCAGCAAATATTGGACCACGAGCATCATTCTGAAAGAGGAAGCCACAGCACACCCAGTCACCACCAGACTGTCCCCTTTTTAAACACCATTCACAATCAGACAAATAGCCCTGTGCGTGATTCAATTACCCACATATTCAGCACCAAGGGAGTGCATTTCTGTGATAAGACGGTGGGGTTATCAGGGCCTGCGTCTCTTGGCTCCAGTGTGGCAGTGAAGTGCAGAGAGGCGAATAGAAAGGGAGAGGGCTAGGGGTCAGTTCCTTCCATCAATCTGCAGTCGTGCTGTTGGGACTGGCTCAAAGCGACCAAGCATTTGGCTAATCACTAGCTATTGTGTGGAATTCATTTGCATACTCCATTTTTGCTAAATGTATTTGAAAGTGTGAGTCTGGTGGTGGATATTGGAAGACTGTGAGTGATGTGATCCTACTGCTCAGTCGTGAGCAAAGCGAAATTGGTGTGAATGTCACATGTGGAGAGAGACTCCCTTTGCACTGTTTAGCCTTCCTTCAAGCTCTGCTCTGTTTATAATTCTCCATCGTGTAAATGTCAAGATATGCCTACGATATCTCCAGGTATGCCCCCAGGCTTCCAAAGATTACATAAATGTAAAAAAACCCATCTTCCTCCCATTCTTGCCTGCTTCTCCTTCTGTCCTCTTTCTAAGTTGAGATGTCTTTCAAAAAGCTTTCCACTTCAGTGTGGGCTCTCTCATGTGGTGCGCTCATACTTGTGTGTGCCTCTGCTTGTATCCAGGAGCTTTCAATTCAAGGTCTTCCATCTCATTGAGCAGGATCAGTGTTTATGACTCTGATTGTTAAGCATATTTCCCAATATTTCTAAACGTGTTTGTCACTGAGCTTGTGAAACGGTGCTGTCGGGATTAAAGCCATTTGCCCCTCTTGGTGCTCGTGGCCATAAATCAACATGTCACAGGGGAGGCTGAGTAACGTAGTGCTGGTTCCAATACTAATCTGGCCTACTTTGGCTGGGCGGGATCTGGCTGTGCACTCAGCGTTTCAGCAGGTGGACTATCAGCACAGACTATAGCTTTACCTCTCCCATGGCCTGATAACACCAGATACTCCACAAAACAAACACCCAGCTGAGACCCAAATCAACCCTGTCTGATGTGACCATTTCAAAATGGTTGAAACAAGTGCCTGTATAGGGATAAAATGTATGCCATGAATGGATTGACAGTCGATAAAAGCATCTGCCAAATGTATAATTGTTACAACACTGCCACTAAAACAAGCAAACAATCCAGTCCAGAAGGGTCTTGTTCCAGTCACTTAGATCCATTGGAAAAGGAAACCTGGTCTGGGAAATTTCATACTCATTCATTTTTAATTGCTTGGGTGGACAACTGACCTGAGGGAGGCCTTACTAAATAGCACGTAGCTAACTCAGCTGGCACCTTCTCTAGGTGTGTTAGGAGACTGAATCTGTCAGATCCTGATAGACTTGGGCATCTCCTTTTGGTCTCTACCCCACAGCTGTCCAATACTGTGACGGTCACATGTCAACAACTCTCAAAAGGACACTAGGCCTGAGATCTGTATCTCAGTGTCACGCTGCTTTCCAGTGGTTTGCAGCAATGGCGTCAACCATTCCCACCCATATTGATGCAAGGCATGACAATTACTCAGCTGCTGCAACAGCACCTTCTTTTCTGCAAACGGGCAGAACTGTAAATAGAGCATGTAGATGGGGAGAAGCCGGTTGCTACAAGTTTGGTAAATGCATAATTTACATTCAATTTCGCCAGTTTCCACACAGCCTAGTTCACAAACACACTACATTACAATAGGAAAAGTTGTTGGGGTTGTGAAGGCATTGATGGGTGTGTCTTTGAAGACTCTTGTAGGTTTAGGTATGGAATGCCACACATGCAGCAGTGTACACACATGCTGTGATGACTAAGGCTCAGACACTCTCAAACCAATGCACATGGCCCCGCAGGTCAATCGCCCACAGACCCCAGACAGAAAAGGCCTTTATCCTTTGTCCAAAGCAACCCCTTGTTTTGATATGCACTAGAATAATGGGGAATTCCAGATAGTTCAGGTCAAAGATTAAAATGAAGCATTTGGTCTGAGGATTTGAGCTTCTCGATCCAAACTTCAGTTTTGGCTTGGACCTATTCCCAGAATACAGATTTCTAAAGCATCTTGTTTTTCCCCATTGAATTTAAAACACCTCATTTTAATTCTGCTAAGGAAGAGATCAATCATTTATTTGTATGAACGTATGCTGTAGTAGAGGGTGTTTTTGTGTGTGCGTGTACCCGAAATCAATATACACCACAACAGAGATGTTGCATCGTTTTAAGTCAATATTTCAGACATATTTCACTTAACCAAGGATTGGTAAATCAAATATAAGATCATTTGATGCTGCTCTTTCAGGTACTGCACATTGGTTTAATATTTTAGTTATAAATACTATTTCTAATATATATTTATATCCAGAATTATGGTTGAGAACCACTGATATATATGATCTATACTCTTCCAATATGATGCTTTTCTTTTTTTCAGAATGATGCTACATGGCAAAAATAATGCTTTTATGGTTGGTAAGTAGTACTTTTCTCAATATAGGTCTCTTCATATATATCTCTCACACATGCACCTGCACACAGGCAGTATCTGACACTTTACATTATAATGCTCTCCCTATTCCTTATGTTTAAAATTAATATTTAGGTCAAATTGTTTGTCACCTTTGCTCCCGGGTGTTTGTGTAAGATTAGACAATTTTTCTTTAAACTTTCACCTGTGCAATTATCGTCTTTTCATCTAACCGATATAGCAAGCGTAAGCACACTATACATGGTCAGGCGCTGGCAATGGAAAAGGGAGTCATGTGACAAGCATGCACGTGCTTGCTTGGGGAAGCGAGTCTCTAATGCAGCCTGCTTTACTCTACACACTCCTTCTCCTACTATGCACAGAGACAGGAGGAGCTCCGGCCAATCACAGTGTGTTCTGCCTTGCACGCGTTGCATATGTGTAGTTTCCCGGGCATTTCCTCCAATCACGACCCAGCTTTTTTTGAACTATGCCTTGTAGTTCAGATTGCTTGTAACTGCTGCATACACAGTGGCACATTGTGACTCGGTCATTCTGCGAGTTAGACTTTACCCTTCAGGATATAATGAAGTCACATATTTCTGTAGTAAAATGCCCTAGTAGTTCTGAAGCAGGATCAGCTTGCTCTTTTGAGGTGCTGATAGCTTAATCCTTGCAATGCTCAAGGTTAGAGTGAACATTCCCAATTTATCAAAAGAAAAGAAAACAATAAAATATCAACAATATGTAATATACATTTTTA
>NW_015642825.1:1187292-1199044 GCF_001515625.1 Sinocyclocheilus rhinocerous
CTGTAAAAAAT
Organism: Sinocyclocheilus rhinocerous; assembly: GCF_001515625.1. Classification (NCBI taxonomy): domain Eukaryota; kingdom Metazoa; phylum Chordata; class Actinopteri; order Cypriniformes; family Cyprinidae; genus Sinocyclocheilus; species Sinocyclocheilus rhinocerous. Next base: position 1,187,304 of record NW_015642825.1, read on the forward strand.
GATTGTGATTTTAACAGTAAAATACTGTAAAACTTCCACAGTAAAAAATTGTTAATTGGCAAACAGTAAGTTTCTATATTATATACGGTGAATAAATGTAATTATATTTAATGTCATTTTACAGTAAAATACTGTTAAAATTACAGTTTTTGGAAGTGAAAACGAAAAAGTCATTCTATAATTTACAGTGAAAAACCGTAAATTGACACTCCCAGAATTCCCTGCGTGACACTTAATATTTGATGTTTTTTTATATATATTACAATGTTATGTATTTTATTAAGTTATATTATATATGATCAAGTCATTTAAGTTTCAGTTTAGTCAAACATTTTGAATATACAGTATATAATACTATGAAATAATATATGATACATGGTGGATCTTCTGTAGCTGACACTTGAGAGTATTACTGAGTAATTGATTCTACACTGTAAAAAATGATTGTGATTTTAACAGTAAAATACTGTAAAACTTCCACAGTAAAAAATTGTTAATTGGCAAACAGTAAGTTTCTATATTATATACGGTGAATAAATGTAATTATATTTAATGTCATTTTACAGTAAAATACTGTTAAAATTACAGTTTTTGGAAGTGAAAACGAAAAAGTCATTCTATAATTTACAGTGAAAAACCGTAAATTGACACTCCCAGAATTCCCTGCGTGACACTTAATATTTGATGTTTTTTTTTTTTTAAATGTTTCTTCTTAGTTTTTTCTTATCAGTTGTGTACATTAGGGTTTTATCTTACATCTAATGTTGTTAAATTAATGTTTATTGCTTTATTTCAGCATCATGTGTGTTACCATGATGGTGTTTAGTGTTTGTATGAATGACACTGTGCACCTTCTATATAAGTATTGCCCTCCTCAGCTCGTAGAAAAGCTGTTTGTGATGAGCTTTGGTTCATCATGTGACTTTCTAATCACCACCAGTTTTTGGTGGTTATCAGTGCATTACAATGGTTCAAAACAGATATTAGTGCTTCAATATGTTGGTTCATTAACATTACATCAGTTAATGAAATACGTTTTTTTATTGTGAATTTAATTTCAGTCTGTAAAACCTCAAATGTTGCTACCATATTTTTTACGGTGAAGGTCTGGCAGCCACAGCTGCTGGTATTTTACCGTAAATGTCACAGATTTTTTTACAGTGTACTGACAAGACTGAATAAACACTGCATTGTTTGTCTCTAACACTCTGGCAGTGGTGTTTGAAGCGCATCAGTTCAGCAGGATGTCTGCGGTGACTTATCTGACCAGCTGAAGATCGTTCTCCACATACAAGGTGTAAGTACTGGGCCATTTGTTTACATAGACACAACTGTTAAGATGCTAAAGTCTGGTCAAAACGAAGAGTGTTTGATGTCGTCTTCAGAAGTTACATGCTGTCAGAAAATATGCTGGCTTTAGTTGCCAGCATTTTCTTTTCCAAAGTTGTTCAAATCATTTATTTGGATTAAAAAAAATAAATAAAAAAAAAACGAACTGATCCCTGCAATGCAGTTTTCTTCTGTTGCAATTACATTTGTTCTTGGTATATTCAAGTGAACAATAATGAGATCTAAGATGCCGATGCAGTTGTAATTGCGAGTATAGAATATACAGTAACACTTTAGTTTAGGGTCCAATTCTAACTAGTTGCTTATTAGCTTGCATATTACTAGCATATTGGCTGTTTATTAGTACTTATAAAGCACATATTAATGCATTATTCTGCATAAGCATATTTTATATCCCTTAATCCTACAGCATACCTAAACTTAGCTACCTTATTAATAACAACAAATTAGGAGTTTATTGAGGTACATTTGTTGCAACAGTCCTCGGTGCTCTTTGATTCGTCTAATCTCAGTGCCCCATCCATTCACACAGAAGCCCCCACTAAATCACCTTCCAGTCATAAAGCATTGTGTGCGATGCCAGCAATATGCATGGATTCAAAGACCAGTACCAGCAACATGCTCTCCCCTTGGTCGTAGCAAACAAAAACATGAAACAAATATGTCAGTGTCGGAAAACAATGTGTGAATTCTATTGATTGCTGTCCTTGGACAATTGCAGCTGAAGGCACAATGTTGTTGACCTCCATACATCAGGACATAATCAATGAAATGATATGACTGATGAAACGGGCTCTTCTTTTGACTGATAACTCCAGCACAGAACAAGCTCCTCCAGTCTGACAGCTGTCAGAGACACCCACCAAACGCTCAGGGCTGTCAAATCCCTTCAGTGACCTTTCACACTCTTATGGAAGGTGAGCTTGTTGGCTTAAGTAACAGTCTTGAAGTTCCCATCTAAATACAGCTATGAATGTCACTAGATGAATAACACTGTAACTGTTATTCACTCTACATTTATCTGTTTATTATCATTTATTTTTTGCTCTAAGAATTAGCACAACCTAGATATTTTATTGATCAAGTATCTAAGATCATTTTTATTTTTTATACACTGTTTTCAAAGAGGTCATTCTCTCTTGACCTCAAAGTTGTAATAGTCCGTCAAGGGTTTGTCAATTTAGATGTATTGGTTTGCATGCCATTCAAACGCTTTACCATCAATAAGATTTATATCTTTGATGTGAATCAAATATAGGATGGTTTCTTTAGCAGACTTGCCTCTTCTCTTGAGTAACAGTCAGCTGGTGATTTCTGGGATGTCACTCAGAATGGAATGACTTCAATAAAGCTTCTCGATTCATGATAAAGTACAGAGGTTACTTGAAGCTGTCAAAATCCGCACATCATAGTGAAGGTCTGTGAGTGACTGGCGGAAAACTACACTTGACAAGAGCAGCCAATCAATGGGTCTGTTGATTACAGGGTAATCACCCTAATTGTTTACATAGATTTTAATACGTTACTCATATATCAAACTTTATCACCATAAGCTTGGATTTTGATCTAGGGCCAGGCCTAGATAATCTGCATCTGCTTTTTATCTATAATATTTAATTTTTAATTCAATTTTAATAATTAATTTTAATTATTGTAGTATTAGGGTTAAAGATAAGCTACATTTTTCCTCAACATAACTCTCTAGTACATTTGAATAATAATAACCTAATAATAATAATAATCAGTGTTGGGGGCAACGCATTACAAGTAACGCAAGTTACGTAATCAGATTACTTTTTCAAGTAACTAGTAAAGTAACGCATTACTTTTTAATTTACAAGAAGATATCAGAGTTACTTTTTCAAATAAGTAACGTCAGTTACTTTTTTCCCCCCCCATTTATTGATTGAAAGCTCTCCTGTCCCCATGTTGAGAGAAATCGGGAGTAAAATTTTACTTTAGTTCTAGACTAAATGCGAACATGCATTAATTCATCTCACTCACAAAAAAAACAAAAAAAACAGATTCTGTTTTCCTCAAAATTAATAAAATTAATAAAAACAACTCCGAATATGATGCAAACCTGCAATAATTAAATGTTAAATAATACAAATATCCTTTATGTATTTAATCCCATTTTATTATCCAGTGTCTTTGCTGCTGACCTTCGATGATCCAATTCAACCAAACTAATAAACAAAAATTACTCAAACTAACATTTGTTCTTTTTTTATTGCTGAAGAGTGTTGAACTTTCTTCTTCTGAATTCTACTGTACAGACGTGTATTTACATATCCTTCAGCCTGAGGATTTTGGTGTAAAAGGGCTTTTACATTTGCCAAAAATAGAACTTTTTATATTAAAACCAAACAAGCAAGCCCTGCCCAGATTTAAAAAGTAATGCAAAAGTAACGTAACGCATTACTTTCCATAAAAAGTAACTAAGTAATGTAATTAGTTACTTTTTTAGGGAGTAACGCAATATTGTAATGCATTACTTTTAAAAGTAACTTTCCCCAACACCGATAATAATAATATGACAATATTAACAATATTAATGATGGCTAATAAGATGCACATAATTCACAAAGAATAAATAATTATAAAAACAAAGTTTTTACTATGATTAACAAAGCTGTCTTTAAAATTTGGAGCAAATTCTGTTAATGGGCCAACCAAGGATGAATATTGGCTGATGTTGAGATTGTGGGCACCATAAGCAGAATGCTGAAGCCCAAAAGTGCTCAGCTGTGTTTACTGCATTGTGCACATTGGGAGATACTATAGTGAAGGATGCATCCACATACACTATGGTCAGTATATATTACCTGCACAAAGCATGGACTTTAGGCATGGTGAAGTAGCATCATAAATGAGTCATAGACACTGTAATCTAGACAACACAAGCAGGTTCAGTTACAGTTAGCAACATGCATCCTGCAGCATAGTCCCCACACATCCTTCTTCAGCCACCAACTTGTGTTTAACCCACCTGCACCTTAAAAGAATTCACTTTTATGCTGTTTTATTTAATCCAGCAATGATTGGGAAGCACTGAGTCACCTCAGCACACTGCCCTCGGTCGGTTGGAGATCCTCACTGCACGCGGGGAGAGGAGTATAGCAGCGCTCTCTGGCTCCTCTCATCTCATTCTCTAGAAGATGGCGGACTGCGCTTCACTGTTAGACGAGGAGCTCTCTTCATTTGTCTTCAATTACTTGACTGAAAACTCCGGCAGCCAGGTAAGCCATGCACCATTTCTGATGAAGCAGAAGCATGGCTATTTCTCCCCGGGTGTATTTTTGCACGTTACTGTCTGTGGCGCGATATTCTTGCATCATTTCAGCGATGCTGTCAGAGCGTGTCAGCCGGCGTCTGGAGTCCCTGGCGTCTGCGCTTCACGTGGAGTTCACAGGAAACAATGCATTTACGCGAAAAGTGACTTCTAGACAAATAATCGTTCTTTCGAAGTCTGCGTTCGAGGGCTAGCGATTAGACAAAGGTTGATAACTTCACAAGCGGAATAGAATAAGTTCAGATGTGTTCATCAGTTTGCCAAAAATCACCAATTTCCCGGTCTGAGTGTGAGAGTTTGTGACACGTGGGTGTTGTGGTGAACTTGACTTTAAGTTGCTTGATAATATAGAAGCGCTCTGATTCATTGTGAGGTAGATGAAAATTAATATAGATCTGGAAAACTGTGGGGGGGGGGGTTAGATTTTATTTGACTATTTTCTCAGTTTTATTTTTATTTTTTTGCATCGCGTAGTTATTAATCGGTGCATATTACAACTAATAATGCAGTTCTTAAAGGCGATCAGTGTTTGTTTAATTCATATTCATACCTGGCCTGCTTTTTTGAGCTAAACTATAAAAAAAACTGTAAACCGAATGCACTGTCACTTATAAAGTTGAGAAACTGATAGGCTACGCAGCACTGTAGGTCTTTACAAAATGTATACATATGGGTGTTATATATATATAGGTGCATATCTGTATAATAGTGTAGAGATCGGAAATCTTTGCGCAATTGACGAAATGCATTGTTTTCGTAAGCGTTTGCGTAACTGTTACAAAACGAGCTTGATGCTAATTAGAAGTAGTCAAACGATCTGTGCATCATGTGCCAGTGTGTGCTGTTGATATTAATAAATAAACGCTGTGCATTTCGCACTTGTCATGTCAAGCAGGCAAGCGCAAAGTGTTTCTTCATAGATAGCCTACATTACACGTAGAATAGGGAATTACAATATAACGCTTCAAAAGCCTGCTTTGAATCATATACTTTCTCTGGAATAATACACTTATAGAGATTTTAGGACAAGGATGAGGTTAAGAATACGGTGCATTAATTTATTATTTTAAATTCAAAGTCTGGTACGTGCCGGTAAAACTATAATTTTCGTATCATCAATTCAATTCGTGCATGTTTACAAATCGCGCGCTCCGTGTAACGTTACTATGTGTCAGGTGTCACTGAAAGGTGACGACTCGTTTTCGGACTCCTTAAAACATTTGAACGCTTTGAGGAAACGCTCGGTGGTGTTGTTGTCCTCTGTCCTTGTATATAATATATAGCCTAATATAAATAATATCGTAAGCGCTGTAAAGGTGCTCGTTTCGGGTTATTGGGTTGAGCGTGCTATCTGGTCAGTGTAATAGTACTCCATCCTCGTGACTGGAGGTATAGAACACTGTTACTGCAGTCATGTGCTGCTCGCAGACAGACAGACGTAGTAGAACGAGCTGGGGGCGGGGCCACTGACGCACACACTCCCTCCTCGGCGCGCGCATGTGACTGACTGACTGAGTGCCGCTGCGCAAGAGCCGTTCAGATCACGACTAATAATTCACCATCCACTCTATCCACTGAAGAGCGTTAGCTTCGCACCTTTTTGATTTATAAACAGTATTTACATTCATGCAAAAATGCCATTCGTGCCGGTGCTTATTCGAGGAATAAACAATTGGATTTAGACTGTATAGCCTATTTAATCTCCTAAATTCCCTATCCAGTACAGCGTATTCCATGTTTTGTATTACGCGGAGACATTTAAAGACCATCGCCCACTTGTTGCATTTCTGTTGTTACCAGATAATTAAGTATAATATTGATTTTATTGACGAGGAATATTGATTTGAGTTTAAATTATTGCATGAGATGTATCAGAATCGAGAGATAAATAATGATTAGCGATCGTATTGTTGTCACACGTATGAAAGGGATGCTTAAAATATTGATTTGAAATGATTTATCACGTGATTAAAATATTTGGCTTTTGAATGATGATTGACCAATCAGAATCAAGAGCTGTGCAGTAAAGCTAATTGTAAATAGTAGGCTAAATACTTGTTTTCCACTCAAATATTTAAAAAAAAAAAAAAAAGTGTCCAAGAATAATGATAGTCTCAGAATAGCCAAATATCAGCCTGGCTGATATGTCGGTCTGTCACTAGTGCTGTGGGAAAAAAGACCTTCATGCATTCCAGTTTCAGTTCCCCCCTCAGTGCATACTTCTATTCTGCTGTTGACATTTATACATTTACTGCATAAAATCTGAACATTTTAAGGTTTTGAAATCCATTCCACTGCACCAGTTCTCAGGCGAGCTCGCAGTTGTCGTGATGTGCGGCACTGCAGTACTATGTGTTCAGCTTTCGTGATATGGGCTGAGTCACCTAACTTGACAGAGCCAGGCAAATGTATTTACACCATGAAATGAGTCCCTCCTCCCCCAGCTCCTGTCAGTCAGCTGTGCCTCCCCCTCATTTCCACTCATAATTTTATTAATTTTATGTTTTATAATAAATATGCAGGGTTGACATGGCCTTTACAGAGAGTTCAGACAATTGACTCTGTGTCTGCTTGTTTACTGAAGCATTTTCTCTATCATTTGCCATATCGCTGTGAAGTTGAACCATAAAATCAAATCAGCGGCAATGAAATGATGATGCTTTTAGATGTTCTGCTTGGAGTTTGCTGGTTGGAATTCACTTGACATCAGATTTGAAGAAATTGCACATTTTTAGTCTATTCATTTGAAGTCCACTGAGAGCGAGAGTAAAATGAGATACCATAAAACAACACAGGGACATAATTTGATTCGGTTTTCACAGAAAGGCTTTACCTCCGAATGTGGCTCAATAAATTGGCTGCAGCCTCTGGATCGTCAGTTTATGTTTAGCTCTTTTCACTCCAATTACTTAACAGCGCTGTCTCATGCCTTGCTCAGGGCGCACTTGTATTTATTAGAAGGGCTGTTTCCTCTCCTGAAGCCCCAGAGGTCCATCATCTGGCTCCTCCATCTCTCTTTGGGGACGTGAGGAAGCCTGGGAATGCTCTGTAACAGATCAATGTCAATTTCGGACAGAAAGGGATAGACTGTGGAAAGACAGGGCCTTGATATCAGTAATGTACCCATAGTAATCCATCATCAGCTAAGAGCACAACTGGCATCAAAGGTTAAAAAACCCTTTCATTGAGTTGTCTCATAATGGGACCAAGGGTAGGATATTTTCTCTAACTATAGTCCTCAGTCTGCTGTAACATATCCTCTAGATGATCTGGATGACGATCTATAGAAGTACATTCACTTCAGTGGTCTGTAATTGATGCCCATGTTCATTATTACATTAACATTTATGCACATCGTTCGGCAGTAACGATTGTTTAAAGTGTAGTTCTCCCAAAAAATAAGAAAAAATCGCTCATGGCGTTCCAAACCTGCGTGCTTCTTCTGTAGAACACAAAAGGAGACATTTCGAAGAATGTGCTGGTCATTCATTTCCATGCAATTACCTGGAGATTTTGTTGCACATCATTGACCCAGTTCCTGGTCTTTTAAGTGTGATGATTGAGTAAATGTCAGAGTTGAGATGTTTTTGTTGTGTCATAATGAAGTTACATGTTTTGTGGAACGTTAAAATCGTTCTAGAACAGAATGCTGTGCAACAGGACTGAAAGACAAGCTCATCGTGAATTGCAGTGTTGCATTACTAAGAATTTGTCTCACAGCAATTCAAAAACGGCTACAAAAAATCTTTCCTTGAGTCATAAGAGAGTAAAGGTCCGTTCACACCATGAACAATAATTATAAAGATAAATATATGATAACTATTTTAGCATCCACACCAAATGACAGTAAAGTTATGTTTAATTGTTTAATGTTACATTGTGTTGTTATCGTTTTAGTTGTGGTGTGTACTTCACTGTTCTCATACAATTAGAGCGCTTAAAACTTTATTCTTATCGTTATTGTCCTTGGTGTGAACAGGCATATATGATATGTTGAAAAGAATAGCCAGGATATTCTTAAAAATGTCACCTTTATGGATTTCTCCTCGTCTTTCCTGGAATAGAGAAATGTATAAGTTCAAGAACAACTTAGTGTGAATAATTGATCAGATTTTTCATTTTTGTTATGGAAGCAGCCATTTAGTTTTATGCTATAGTTTCTCACCTTGGATATGTCTTGGCTAATAGCTCTCATTTATTAGAGACCGATTAAAGCTTCCACTGCATTTTTATGCAGTATCCTGGAGAAATGCTTCATGCTGGCATTATCATGTTGCCGTTGTTTTATGTCTCAGCAGTTGCACAGACTTATAAAAGCTCAGGTGTCCTAATCTGACCTCGGCTGAAAAAGAAGTTGCAAGCAACCTTTGTATTCTGGGACATACGGTTATATCTTAATCTCTGAAGCACTCACATGGCTCAGATTAGACTGATATGTGTTTTCGAAGTGGTATAAATCAATGTAGTATGCATGAGTTTAGTAGGGCAACTGCAGGAACCATTTGCATGGATGCAGGTTGGCCTGTATATTTGCAAGCTAAACAAAGTTGCAGGTGTGTTATTCTAATATCAGATCAACCCCCACCTGTACACTGTGTGAAAATAAAAGCACAGAAAGCTTTTTGTGTCAGATTCAGCCTCTCCTCTGGCGAGTGCATTTGAGGATTATATAGCGCACACAGTGTACTTTAGATCAAATGTACCTGATTATAAAACTCTGGATGTTCTTTATTATCTGGTCCCTGTCTTTAGATCTTGTAGATGACACACACACACACACACACACACATATAAGTGATACAGAGTGATTTGGCTAAAAATGATATCTTTTCAGCCTTTCAATGATATTTGATAGCTTAGTTTTATTTGTTCTGAAATGGCTTCAGAGGGTTTCAAATGAATCAGAGTTTGAATCAGTTCATAGTTTGATCCACTAAACTGATTCACATAAATGAATCGAATCTTCCAACTGACATGATATTTTCAGGAAACTTAGTGGCCAAATAAAAATCTCATTACAATCATATTAACAATTTTGCTCAGTTTTATATCACCAGCAATCAGTGATTACATTTCTGAACTTTTTAGATTATGCAAGAACTGAGATTCGTGTCCTATATTCAGGCTCGTTGTTTTTCTGAGTGTTAAGTCCTTTGTCTTATATCAGACAGAGCAGAGAAAGCAGGTGAGGGTAAGGAAATTTCCGCATGTTTTGAATAGGAAGGGAGTGTACTAATCTTACCATAGCGACGTGACATCAGGGGAGGGCAAGCTCAGACTGGCAGGGACTCACAGTGGGCAAATGGGAACTTGTAGGCATCATAAAACGCAAGTCTTTGGCGTAACAGCAGGTAACTGAAACATAGACCTGCTGTATAGGTGTGTCCTACATTTAAAATATGGCAAGTATTCTTCATATTCATTGTTAATTTAGTCATTTTTTGACTTGTTAGTATGACTAATCTGGTGGATACTAATTGGTGGTCTTGTGGATTATAATATGATAATAATTAAGAGCTGTTACCAAGCAGCACCTAATGACACACGGGTACACAAAAGAATCAGCAGGATTATATGAACCCAGGAGAAAACTAGTACTCTATCTTTAGATCAGCTCTCCACCCATATTAGGCTATTTCCAGCCCATAAATAAGCCTTAATTAAATTTGGTTTGTATTCTGATGTAGATGCTTGTATTGTGGACTTATGAAGGGTTTCAAAAACACCTTAAAAGTACAGTGTGCAGCAGGACTGTAAGACAAACTCCCAGCAATTAAAAAAAAAACGTTTGTTACTTTCATCGTCAAATCTTTCATTCAGCTGTAAGAAATGGGAGAGCTAACCAAAGTCAGAGGAGACCGTTGGCTCCAATGACAGCGACGACAATACACAGTGTTCCTTCTCAGAATGTTCTGGCTTGAGACAGTAGCCAATCCAAAAGAGTCTGTTCATCGACTTCTGCTCCCTTTTGTAATTCAGCGAGCACCTGACTCTCTCACCCCATGAGAAAACTTGAGTTTCACCAGCTTCTCCAAATCTCTGTGACTGTGACCTAATTCAACAATGAACCTTTGCTTTGGAAAGCTTTGCCAACTTTTGACTGCTATTCTGGAGATTGTCAGTCTTGGGCAATTTCAGCTGTCTGTGTTAGTAGTTTGCTTTTGGTGTGCATGACCTTTATACAGTACACTGTCCAGTTTATTCACCTTTCCATTAATGCTCTGAGAACCGAACTTGAACTGGTTCTAAATCTTGTTCTGATGCCGCATTAATTATTAGCACTCCTCCCTGCTGTTTCACTGTAGTAAAAGAACCTGAACCCACCCTCCGCCACATTCCGGTTTGTTTTGTACGTGTCAAACGTGGGTACAAAGACTGTTTTGAAACGCTAGCATTCCTTTCACTAGTGAGGACTTGCAAATGCTTGGATTGTAGACACTCCCAAATAGGGCTGGGTTTTGACACAAATTTCACGATTCGATTCGATTGTCAGCTGTCATAAAAAATTTGATTTATTCAAACATAAACATAAGAACAGTAAAAATTTGTGCTGGGCGGTATACCGGTTCATACCGAATACCGGTGTTTATTTTTTGATAATGAATATGCTATATTGTGCATATATTTAGCAAAATGCCCCTCTCTACACTTTATTTTTCTGGCTGACTAATGAGTTTATGGTCACCGAATATGTTTGTTTCTGAGGTAAATGTGACGTTACGTGACATTGTTTACAAGACTTTATATTGACGTCTTTGCGCGGCTGAAACACTGATTGAGCGATTACATGAGACAGGATACGGATTGTAAAGTTGTACCCTTTCTTTTAACTTGCATTCAGATGTTTAGTCATGTTTATTTTGTGCTGAAACTGGTATTAATGTGGAGGAGATCTGATCAGTTCACGTGCGCTATGTGCTTCAGTGATCTGTCACAGATTAAACAGCGCCAAAATGGCATTTACTGTTTGAATACTGCAATACAATGGACAGAATTTGAAATCTGAGACTTTGTTTCATATTAAAAGTACCAACGCACAATGCTTATTGCGATATATTGGACGGGAGGTGTGCTTCAATATTCCGTCCATTAATTG
>NW_015642825.1:1199353-1200041 GCF_001515625.1 Sinocyclocheilus rhinocerous
TATATATATATATATATATATATATATATATATTCATTTATTTTAAAGTAGAAACAAGTGAGAAAAAAAACCTGATTCATGAAGTTAACTTGTTATAAGCATTTTGAACCAAGTCAGTGCTATGGTAACTATGCTACTAAATGATTGCCATATTTGTATGCATTTATATGGTACTTCAGGTTACTTGGCATTACCATGGTACTATTTCTAAAAATACTGCATTACTGTGGTACTTTGATTAGTGAATGGATGGCTGATTTTTAGAGGCTTACAAGATGATATTCCTTAAAGGTGCTGTATGTAGGATTGACACCGAGTGGTTGAACTAGGTATTGCAGTCCAATTTCAAAATATTGGAGAGGGTTTTTTTCACCCAGCCCCTCCTCCTCAGACTTGGCGCACATGCAGGTTGCCAGATTGACGACACCAACAGAAACGAGCGCACTTGACGATGAATGAAATGAAATACGCTGTACGCTATACGACTGTAGCATTGTTTTTCAGATAAACAAGCATGTTAACTTAGCATGTTTCTTAAATATCTGCAAACATATTGTGGTATTTTTATACTTTAGTAGAGTCAAAAACTTACATACAGCACCTTTAAGAGAACACTGACTTTGATGAGACCTTGCTTCTATTAACAAACAAGAAGCCATAATAAAGAATGCATTTTCTTTCTTGAATT
>NW_015642825.1:1207210-1260679 GCF_001515625.1 Sinocyclocheilus rhinocerous
TATATATATATATATATATATATATATATATATTCATTTATTTTAAAGTAGAAACAAGTGAGAAAAAAAACCTGATTCATGAAGTTAACTTGTTATAAGCATTTTGAACCAAGTCAGTGCTATGGTAACTATGCTACTAAATGATTGCCATATTTGTATGCATTTATATGGTACTTCAGGTTACTTGGCATTACCATGGTACTATTTCTAAAAATACTGCATTACTGTGGTACTTTGATTAGTGAATGGATGGCTGATTTTTAGAGGCTTACAAGATGATATTCCTTAAAGGTGCTGTATGTAGGATTGACACCGAGTGGTTGAACTAGGTATTGCAGTCCAATTTCAAAATATTGGAGAGGGTTTTTTTCACCCAGCCCCTCCTCCTCAGACTTGGCGCACATGCAGGTTGCCAGATTGACGACACCAACAGAAACGAGCGCACTTGACGATGAATGAAATGAAATACGCTTTGTTTTCTGCCAACTGGCAACCCGGGGTCCCGAAATACAATTGGGTAAACTGGCAGTGGGCGGGTTTCACAAACCAAAACAGAGACCGACATTCCGGCCCGGAACGCACATTTTCAAAGGAGAATAACTGACTGTAGCATTGTTTTTCAGATAAACAAGTATGATAACTTAGCATGTTTCTTAAATATCTGCAAACATATTATGGTATTTTTATGCTTTAGTAGAGTCAAAAACTTACAGCACCTTTAAATTTTGACTTGCAGTATGGTTCCCTGATATGAATTATAAATTCACAGTTCCCCCATTTACATGCACAGTAATACAGTGATCGTCTAGGCAACAGTAGTGTCCATCTGTGGCTTAGGCAGCCCTTCTCAAACAGAGTGAGGTAAACTATCTAAGACAAGCTCTGGATACTGTAGTTGTTTATTACCACAGGGCAAAATGTCAGCAATCGCTAGAGAAAATTCCAGAGTCAGTTTTATTCTATGTCAAACACTTGAATTCTACCCACTATACAGAATGTGTTTTCCCCCTTTTCCATTAGCCTTTTTATGTACTTTCGCAGTACTCTATGTGCTTTTCAGAGTCTCCCCTGATGTGGCGCAGCTGTGTGTGCCCCTATTTCTAGAATCTGTGCCTGGACGAAAGCAGGAGTAATCTCAATGGGTTACATTTGCATTTTCATTACAGTCATTTGAATATTTGCTTTGCCTTTATGATACCACTGCACCAGATTTATGTGGAGGATTCAGGACCTAACCTCTAGAGGAGGTCAAACCCATGTCATTTTGGGCCCTAAGTATGAAATAGAAGGTGTAAACCAGACCTAAATTTAGAAATATGAAGTTTACATATTACACGTCATATTTTCACATCACAGACGAAGTAGAAGTCGGAGTTCTTCTCAGATAGAGGACCTCATGAGGAAAACAAACATTGCTGGAGGTACACGGAGGAAGTTAACCTACCTGTGATGGGTTATTGATTTCTTTGAATGTATTTCCCTCAGGTTATTTCACCCAAAGAAAACAGTTCACCCTCAGACACTCTTTTTGTGACAGGTCTCTAGAAATGTGTTTTCTACTTTTCTTCTATCGGTCTTCAGGCAGGCTTTGCAGATTTCACACTGCAAAATTTGTGTTGCAGATTCACGCTTTAAGCTACATCTCAGATTTTAATGGATTTTATTGGAAAACTGTGCTTTCCAGTCAAATTCCCAGCTTTCAAGCGTAAATCCAAGTTTTTAAATGCCCATGGACTCTGGCAGCCGGCATGATGGCATACAAGAAGCCAGTCACATGACACAGGACAGTTGCCAACTGGTGATAGCTCATATAATCCTGCCTACTTAGAAGTCGGGTCATGGAGGGGTTGTAATGATGGTCTTTCATGTGAAGTGTACGGCTTTGTTTTGCTAGCGTCACGATAGAATTGTCTTTTGCTCTTGGAGTGACTGGAATGTTTTTGGGGGCGTCTCTTACGGAAGGGTCATTAGGATGGGTGAGGCACACTAGAGTGTTTGTTTCTTCTAGACGCACAAACCTAATAAAGCCGGGATTGTTGGGGACCTGAAGTTTTCATTCTCGCCTTCACAGAGCACAGTTGTCCGCACATCAACACTGGCTGTCTTTACGGACTTAAAGACAATGCTAAAATGATTCTAATGAGTGTCTGTTTAAAAATATACGAGTATAAAAACGTATGTCTAATTGCATGGGCAGGAAGTGTCTGTGTGCAAATGAATGCTAAAAACGCCACCCTGTTTTCCAATTGCTGAGCTCTTGACTCATATAAATGCATCCTACAATTCCTGACGCCCACTAATTCACAATGACAGAAAGCCTAAAGATGTAAACTCCCACTCGCTTCCACAAATACATCAAGTTGCTTTTAAGGTGACACAGAGCTTTCCCGATTTAAAAAAACAGACAACTTTTTCTGAGATTTTAGCAGAGGTGTTTGTGTTGCACATCATAGAAGACAATGTTAGCATCCGATAATTTTAACTGTTGGAGAAAACTGGTTAATTTTAAGGTTTTTTTGTGCTATTTTCATTTTCCGGGTTTAAAATCTACATCGTGTTGACGTCACAATTTGTGATGTGGCAAAGGATCGATGATGCGTCGGTGTCTATTAAATTATTCATGAGACTGCGTGTTCTTATCCAATGAGAAGACGCTTCGCTTCATTATTCCCAACAGCATGTGCTGATTTTCTATGACAGATGCTTCAGACTGTGAGATGACATTGCGCACATCAACTGAGAGAAACGTTCATGGATCGTGTGTGAGGAGAGTGTTTGTTTTTGCGTTATAATAAGAGTTCGGCACAAACGCGATTCATTCACTTAGTGCGTGTAACCGTTTTTACAGCTCCGTGACACAACCCGTCAAAAGGCTTATATAAACGCCGCAGAATAAGCCTTGGAGGTAAAAGTTCTCAGAGGTGCAACAGCGCGTTCATATATGTTTTCGATGGAGAGTGCAAATGGCTGTGCATTGTGTGTGTTTTCTGTCTCCCCTCTTCCCCTTCCACTCCGTAGCACACCACGCCCACTTTTTTTAGCGTTTTTTAAAACTGTGGTGAGAACTAACCAGTGCTGAAACAGGGGGTTTCATGACCCTTTAAGCGGCACCTTTCGGTGCAGCATCCGCGGTGCTGGAGGGGCTGTTTTGCTTTCATTACAGTGTGTAACACGCATTAATATGTAAAGCCTTACACAGGGGTTTGGTATCAGACACTGCTTTTCTTGCATTTAAAGCACATAGGGAGAAGAGAATAGACATGCACAGTTCACTGCTATCAGTGGAAGGTGCCTGAGGGAGCCATTAGTAGAATGGCTTGGCAGTTAGTGCCAGAGAAGATGCGCCCCAGAGGTCCACCTCAGCTGGGGCCGACCGGAACACCAGTTATACGCAGAGGACGACTAGTCTGTGTGGTGACGGTGGGAGCTACTGCTGGGTGTGGTAATCTGCTGACGAGTGGGGTGATATACTAAAGAGGCCTTGGAGATGAATTACTCACAGGCCATTTCTACTCGCGTGGCAAAGTCCCACAGGGCTTTCACAACGCGACACTGCTTTGCAACCGCTCTTATCTCTTATATGGGCACGGGAACGAGTCCATATTGTTACTACATGTTCAAACACAAGCTGTGAGTTGTAAACAGAGTGAAATAGATGTAGGGCCCCTATGATTTCTGCGATGCGGAAAACGCGGATGGAATCACAGAATCCAGTTATAAAAATGGAATTTACTGCATAATGCTGAATGTCACGGAATTTGTCAAATTTTGGATGAATAAATCAAAAGTAGGTCAGTACACTTAAATCAAAATGTGATATGGGCTAGTGTTCGTGAATATTAAGCTGCAAAAATACTATTTAAATATGAATCCTGCATGTTCTGCGTGTCTCTGTGGGAATGAATGGTGCAGACGTGAGGTTTCGTTTACTACACACATACTGAAGCGCGCATGACGCTCACTGTGTTTTCAGCCTCAGCCACCTCAATATATGAGTACATGAGCACATAAACATAATATCTAGAACTGCTCTGAGAGTCACTTCATGAGCATTTTACCGTTTCTTTTGAGAAAAACTATCATCATGTCATATACAAACAGAAACTTAAAGATCTTCACAGCAACCCCTCAAAATAAAAGTTTGGTTTAACTTGAAGAAACCGTGACAGAAATATATTACTTAATGTAACGATAGTACTACTACAACTAATACAATTTTTAAAACATAATTTTTTAAGGAATATATTTACCAGAAAAATTATTTACCGGAATTTATTTACCAGAAAAATGTAAATACACATCACAGTATTTCTAAAAAAAATAAATTAAATTAATAAATTAAAAAAATAATTAATAAAAATTGTTTTTTGTAAAATCAATTAATTAGAGATGTTTTTGATTATTAAAATGTAATGAAACCATTAAAATGGAATCCAGAATATTAATGGAAAGCACAGAATTTTGTAAAAATAAAACAGAATTTTAGAAAAAGAATAAATCGTATTTCATAGGACCTTAAAAATGTGTACGTTTCATGATTTTTATTAATTAGACATGCTTTTGGTTAATATGTTTTATTTTAACGATTAAAACAGAGTCTAGAAATTAAAACGAAAAAAAAAAAAAAATGGAATCCAGAAAAATTACAATAGAATTTGGGGAAAAAAAGAAAACCGAATCTGGGGAAAAAAAATGAAAACCGATTTCATAGGGCCCTATAGATGCAATGTGAGCAATTAGATGCAATTATATGACGAAACATGGACAGGGAAATTGAAAAACTCAATTTTCTTGGGTCATTCAGACATTGACACTTGCTGGCGCTCTAATTACCCCAGCGTGAGCAATCTAGATGGCCGCAGATTTAGTCTTGTTTGGAAAAAGCTCCCACTGGATGTCCAATCAGGTGAACGTGAGGTCAGTCAGTCATTAGACGGAAGGGATTCACCTCGCAGCCATCTTGTATTATTTACTGTGAGCTTTAGGGGTGTGTGCAGCTTTCGTCGCAAAGCCTGATCCAGTTTGAACCTGCCTGTCAGAGATTTACTGCAGAGCTTTTGAAAATGGCAGAGTTTTACACGGTTCTGTGGTTATAAGAAAAGGGAGATGGACATTTCCCATCCTCTCCAGGGTCAGGTTCTTTTCAAGGCCAAATTATCATCATTTTTCAGATGCAGGCTTGGGATGAAAAGGGACGTCACTGAATGAGGGGGGGCAGATGCATCAAAAAGAACAGGTGCTTCATAGCCCTTCGACTTTTGTCTGGCAGATTATATTTACATGTGTTATGGCTCCCTATAGCAGGATGTAATCTGCCGTGATTGAATTTGAAGGCGCGGATTGGGACAACAGAGCAGGGAATTGGTTGTTTGTGGAAACTCAAAAGACCGTCCCCTTTGATCAGACAGCTGTGAAGTTCAAAGTACCCCTGCTCGTACAGAAGAGCACATGTTCTTTTGCACACGATTAGATAGCAGATGCATCGATAGAACATGAAGCTTATCATCGGCGTCTGTTTTCGAGTCCATTGACGGAATATTTCTTGGATTTCACCTTCTCCCGGGGGGCTCTGGAGTTGTCGCTTTGAGAAACGAATGCTCTTTGTCTCTATTTGACTCAATCCTGTACTTATTCCTAATATGGTACTGTGCAAACTCCAAAATCAAATGCACGCCGACAACACAGATCAGTGGCATTGCTGTTTCAACAAGACTGTTTGACTGTATAAACAAGTTTTCGGCACTGATCTCTTCCCATCAGGTGTTTTCCCCCTAGTTTTAACACTAACTTAAAAGATCGTTTGCTTTTGCAGACAGAAGTATATTTTTACTAGATTGATGTTTGTACTTAACCTTTAGCATCTTGTAGTAATGGTATGAAAGGAATTTAAATAACTATTTAAGAGTCATTTTGCACCTGTTCAGAGAGGATAATGGCTCTGAAGAGGCCAAGTTAGGCAAAGACAAGTGTAATACCTAGTGCTTCCTAACCCTGTGTACTGCCAGAGCTTAACCACTAAGCACTGGTTATCGCCTCACATTTGGTTAATCTTCCTTTACAACTTCTATTTTGATGGATTCTTCTTGACCCTTTACCCACTTTGCAAAGCAAGCCAAATAAGCATGCTTAAATCCATATAGTTTATTTTTATACATTTATTACATTGCATTCCATTCTATGCTGCTACTCAGAAAATCCTCCTCAGTGGAGGTGTCGTCTGAGATGAAGATGGGTTGGGCAGCCCTCCTCCCCTTCACTTCACCCCAGGCATCTGTGTTGCCGCAAGCCTCAGGGAGCGCATCTCTCGGTAATGAAAAGCACCCAGATGTCACTCGCAGCCACTGAAAATAAACGGATGCAGGCCGATCGCCATCAAGAATGGTACAACGGCCTCCTGAAACGGGCAGATTTCATCCATTATCACTTAGATACAGACACTGCAAAAAAGCTGTGGCCAGGAATCATTGTGGCTGGGATGGGAATCTTAGTCGCGAGTGTGTAAATTACATGTGAATTTGTTTACATGTTGACCACATCCCCTGATCGTTGAGGGTCTTGCGGCGAGCAGGTGGAGGGCTGTGAGTGTGGGCTGTATTGTGGACATGTGGTGATTTACCAGGTTGAGATGATGAGTGTAGTACTAGCAGAGGTGAGTAATGACCTGGCAGCTCGGTGATGATGTGTCACAGAGGCATTCCTCAAGTTGTGTTTGGCTCCCAAGGACATCTCTGCTGATTGTGCTGGCAGAAGCCCAGCTAGACGTTGGCAAGTAGCCGGGGGGTCTTGTGTTTGAGGGCTTGTCATCTGAGCACACTTTCAATTGAAATCTCTCCTACTGTGCACAGTTTCAAGCTCAAATGACACAAAATGTTTGCGCTCAGCTAGTGTTTAAAGAAAGTAATATAGTGAAAAGATTTCCTACATAATCATATATGCATTGTGGTTGGTAAGCTAAAGTAATTACAGCAACAGGTAAGTAAATCCTGGTTTGAGACAGATGCTAAGATCTCCCGAAATGGCAGTTACAGATCGTAAAGGATTAGCTACGAGTTTGCCGTAGTGCGTGAGTGACAGGATTCATTGTGGACAGGGAGTGGGAGTGTGGGCAGAGTCATAGCTTCTGTTGCGTGTCAACGGACTAGACCTAGACGGGCATAAATAGCATGCACCCAAGCTCAAATGAAACATGTTTGCACTCAGCTAGTGTTGAAATAAAGTAATATAGTGAAAAGATTTCACAAGACGTTCCCACACAATGCATTATCATAATCAGCCTTTATATCATAGATGCATTGTGGTTGGTAATCTGAAGTAACTACAGCTACAGGTTAGTAAGTACCGGTTTCAGACAGATGCTAGGATCCCCCAAAATTGCAGTTATAGATCATAAAGGATTAGCTACAAGTTTGCCGTAGTGTGTGAGTGACGGGATTCATTGTGGACAGGGAGTGGGAGTGTGGGTAGAGTCATAGCTTCTGTTGCGTGTCAACGGACTAGACCTTGACGGGCATAAATAGCATGCACCCAGGAAGAAAGAACAGCATCTGTTATGACCTTGTGGCATTCACCAAACATGGCAGCCGCTGGATTTAGGGCACATAACGCTTTTGATGTATGTGTGTTTAAATGTGTAAGTCTTACATCTAGGGTTGGGAAACAAGTATTCTTAAGTTTAAATTTAAAAAATAAATAAAACAAACTTATATTAAACTTTGAAATTATCTTAAGGCAATGAAATTTCATTTGGTAAAATATTTAGTCCTTACAAGTTCTTAAACTTTTGATGGAACCGTGAAATCATTAAGTGGAATCTGAACTGGAACAGTTACTTTTACTTTATTCTTGCAGTTCCTATCCCTGCTTTTGTGCGTTGTATTACAGTCTGTTTTTATCTGCATTTGTTCATCATGAGATTCAACGCCATACTTTTATTGTTAGTAAAAAACTGCTGACATATTTTAGAATTATTGCTTCCGAGTTTGAAGATACGGATATGATAGTGACCAAAGATAGAGATAGACCAAAGAAGAGATAACAGGAACAAAGGTTAGAAAGTGAAAGCAAATGAATACTCTGTGCTAATGTTGCTGATTTTTTTGCATTTTTAAAGGATGTGGGCCTCTTCAGATGGCTGTTGACAAGGCCATTGAATGGAGGCCGAGTGAATTACAGCTCGGGAACTGATGAAGTAACGAAGCTCACCAGTGGCGTTTTGAAGAAAGGGGTCATATGGCTGCAAGGGGATAGCGGCAGGCTTCAGATGCCTGGAAGGGCACTTTGCTTGATTAAATGCGTCTATAATGAAATAATCATTCAACATTACAACTATGATGAGTGTTCAAACCAACACCGAGGAAATATTGAGTAATCTGATCATAGCTTAGTGTTTTAAGCAGTTCATATTTCTACATTTCAGTCATTTATGGCCACGGTAATTACAGAGTCATTTGGTGCATTATCAGCTGCTCTAATGCATATTCTGGCCTTAAGTTCGGTTTTCTTCTATTAAAGGCTCTCCAGGCTCTCTCCATCAATTTCACTGTCCAATTAACTTTGTTTTTCAGGTGTAACAATGTGTTAATATTCATTAAGTGACTTCCAGTGGAGTAATTGATAATCATGATGGAGGACGAGATTAAAGAATGGCATCAACGAAGGATTTGTTTTGGTTCACGTCCAGAGAGACTACGGTGGGCAGAATAGAAGACGTGTTTGTGAGACAAGTGTAATAGGTCTTGGGGGAAGAGGAACACTTTCTCAAGACTCTTACCAGATGGCGGAAGGACAGGTAATGCGGATCTGGCTGCCACACGACAGAGCACATGCGTCCTTGCACTGAGTTTGCCCTCGACGCTTTGTGCACATCAGCAGAATTTTGGTAGGTGATGTCCCACTTTGGGCTGGGAGCCCAAAAGGGAATTTGGAGTCACCTCAGGTGACAGCTGTCTGTTAGACACAAGCGCTGCAGATAGCAGCTCACAAACTTCCGCTGTGATGCCGAAGAGAGTGAAGAGGATTGGAGATGTTGGGGAAAAAGGAAAAGCGAGAGAACGGGAGCAGTGAGCTGTGAAAGAACTGAAAGAAGAAGAAAGATATTGAGAGAATAAATTGTCCATCGAAAGCATCCAGCTTTTGCTTTGGCCCACTTGCTTCGCTATTTGCTGATGCTCTGATCTCTCTTTCCTTTTAGCATTTGCTCTTTCACCAATTCCCTCTGCCCCTCACTTCCTCGTACCTCTGCCTCATGCAGCTCTCACTTCAGTCACGTGTATGTGGGTCGGCTAAGGACACGAGCGCCGCCTCTAGCCTTTCATTCTCTTACACTGAGACCAAAGCAGCTGAATCGAGGGCCCTGGGAAGATGCAAACACAGTGACTGACCACTAAAAGAATTAATCAGTCATTCTACAACTCAGTTGGTCAGATAGCAGTGGAAGGACTCATACACCTGCAGTTACTTCCTCCATCTGTGACTGAAAAGCTACAGAGAAATGGCCCGAACCTTCCCGAATAATGTTGCACTTAGCGTGTACTCGACAGCACTCAAATGATGTGAAGTGTGATCACTGCACTGACAGCATATTATTTTTAGTGTGTTTTATAACCTGTGTGACATACCCTTTCTTTTTCATGTAACAGACCTTGCACCTTTGGAATAGGTGGAAAGATCATGAAAAGCCAGTCCAGTCTGAGTGTGTGTTGTGAATTGAATGCAGAATTACTGAATGGGTCGAGATTAATCACCTTCTAGACCATTGTGGATTTGTTTGTAAATCAGTTACCAGGCTTGGCCTTGTTCCACTTCAGTTTCTCAGCAACAAGTTTAGGCATCAGTAGCTAAACGCACCAAACCTCAT
Source organism: Sinocyclocheilus rhinocerous (assembly GCF_001515625.1). Lineage (NCBI taxonomy): Eukaryota > Metazoa > Chordata > Actinopteri > Cypriniformes > Cyprinidae > Sinocyclocheilus > Sinocyclocheilus rhinocerous. The sequence goes on from NW_015642825.1 coordinate 1,217,067, forward strand.
TGAATTACTATGAAACAATGAATGGGTCAGAGCATTTTGGCACGATGGGCATATCTCATAGTCAGTCCCTCATCACACTACAACCCGACAAAGCCATCCAAACTGAAAAGCTGCCAAGGAAGTTCAAAGCCCACAATCAAAGCCAATTAAAGGTTTTTCCTTTTTCTTTCGGTGGCCTTTGAGTGCTTCCTCCCTGACTTCACTGATGTTAGATCCTCAAAGATGAACAAGTTCCTTGTGTGTTTTCATGTTCCTTATCACAGCAGCACAACAAAAGCCATGCAGGATTCTAGGGGAGAGCGTGAGGTCGGTGGATTACTCCGTACAAACTAGCCCTTGCTGAATTAAAGCTCTTTGTTTTCCATTTGAGAGCCGGTTTGAGATCAGCTAAGCATTAGGAGCTATTAAAGGCTTTTATTATGTGGCCCAACTGATGCACAATACATTGAAAGTTGTGCTGTTTGGAATAAAACGTATTCAGTCCCTGCTCTTTTAGTCTTTATTATTAATGGGTACTGCCAGAGGAAGAGATCATGTTAATCTGATACTGCCCAGGGTGGACTGGTGGGGTGGTTGGTGGGGTTTTGTGCTTAAAGTCAGGTATTGTTACTGTAATACTGGAATCTTTCTCCTTGCCGTGCCAACAGATTTGGAGAGATCTGTTACCCATGTAGTTCCAAGCCGGAGATCCTGATATTTGCACCAAAAAGACCTGATCTTATCCAGAAGGAATGCTGAGACTAACACTGCGGGGTTGTCAAGGGATATGGAGTACTAAATCCGATGTACTCGCACTCACACTGAGGAAAGAGTGCAGGTGGCAGACCAACAGTCTGGCTTCAGAATGATATCTGACAGCTTTTGATAGACTAACAAACACCTAAAGCATTTAGCACGTGGATCAGAGACTCAGGAACTCTAAATTTATACTCATTAACATATTGTGTTAGGGGGAAAACATTTGGGCTTTCTGATTTTTAACTAATTTGGCCACTAAAGGATCAGATTGGAAACAAGGAAGATTACATGAACTGCATAGCTACACAAATGTCTCTAAAAATGTGGAGGAAGGGTTTGTCTTGTTGGGCTGCCAAAAGGAGAATTAATAACAATTTGTCAACTGGAGCAATTTATTCACTTGGAATTAGTGTGGCTTTGAACTGTCATGGTTGAATACACATAGTGTAAAAGCTATGAGGGGCCCTCAGACCTTGCACTACTCACATAGCCGCTCTGCCAAATAATGAGTTTCAAGTAATCAAAAGAAAAAATATCAATACACTTCATCTTTAGGAGACACATGTGAAGAAAGAAGTTCTTCTTGAAGGTGTTTCCGTCATAAGATGTTGGACACATCCTAGAATATTTTTGGCTTTCCTGCAGTTATAGTGAAAAGGAAAATTGTGGAATTTTTGCCATTACAAACATTCCACACCTATTTGGAAATTCTTCCGAAATTCTTGTCTTCAGGAAAGAAAACAATGAAACAGGTGAAATTGCTCCCCTTATCCTCTCCGGGCAAGAAATGTCAGATAAAGAGGCAGATCAATTGTAAGTTAATGGTTTGTTGTATCCTGTGTAGTACAGTATAGGGTTTGGAACTATTCGGGGGTTGAGTATAACACGTGTTATGCTGGTGTAATTTCTTTGACATGACATCTCTCTCACATTATCACAGAGGGAAACTGAAGTGGAGGAATCACCCCACCATAATTACCCTTAATAACACTAATACATTAAAGTTCAAATGCAGTTTGTTTTGACCACTAACACATTCCACCAGTCAAAAAAACTGCAATGCTGTGAGCATCACTACCAGTTAGTTGGTTAGTGCTAAGCTCTGCTAAATTTCTTGGAAACATGCACTGGCAGTCTGTTAAGTATTTCAACCTAATATTTATTGGAATTAAGCAAACAATCAGCATTGTTTAATATTTGCTCAGATTCAGAGACGAGCAGCACGTGAAGGCCAGAAGATGCCACACTTAGCTTACAATTCATGTCAGAACATCGCACAGTAACAAACTCTGTTTGCCGCTAAAGCAATGGCTGAAAGATGAGGGCTGGCAGATGGCTTTGCCTTCTGTTTGAGCATTAGGAATTCAGGGTGAGTCATCTTCCCGCTTCAGAGCTCACCCAGAAAGCCAGCGCAGATATGTCCCGTGGACCACTCAAGATTTGCCTGAAGACCACATGCAGCAGTGCTGACTCAGAAAGCCAGCAGTGAGTATTCGGGGAGAAGGTTAAGCAAGCTAAACACTGCCTCATTGGATAGAAAAGTAACAGCATGGATGCAGTTGCCAGGCAGGTTTTCTATGGATTAACTTTTCTCAAAGGTCACTTGTTGATGGCACAATGGTTTTATTTCAGGGGTAGCCAACTGATGGGCTACCATCCTGTTTAGCTTACACCCCAATCAAACATACCAGAACCAAGTTCTGTAATCACGTTGTTCAGAAATACTTGACAATAGCAGGCAGGTGTGTTGGAGCAGAGTTGAAATTGAAGTCTGCAGGATAGTAGCCCTCCAGGAGCAGGGTTGGCTATCCCTGGTCTATGTCCTTAGCATGAATTACAACATGGTACCTTGTTTAGGCAGATGTTTGTGCGTTTACAGTCTCTTCAAAACATGACTGTGTCTTAGTTGACTTAAATAGCCAAAACAGCATATTTTCATAAGTTTTACTTAGGTCTGTTTATATTTCTGTATCACTTCCTTAATACAACCTCTCACATCAGAGCACTGCCGCACAGTTCCGTGTGCAACTTGAACAGCTGTCGGAGCACTGTCCTTTCAACCATTGGATGCAACAAGCAAAGGTCACCTCGCCATTTGGGTCTATTCTTGGATTTCAAAACAAACCCTGTGCTTGCAGAGTGACCCCCTAAAATAGAGATGGGAATATTCTTTACCTCAATTTCTTAGCCAGCAGTGGGAGAAACTGGAGATCAAGATTAATGGCGGTAGCCATGACATTCTGCACGACAGTGTTTTTAGCAACAACGCTCTTAGCCTTGTTCTTTTGTCCCTTTGAATACCCACCATGCTGTGCATAGCCTGGTTGAATTCAGGAACTAATGTTTAACTCTCTCTCGCCTTTGTTCACTTCACTGCATTGGAACATTTCTCCTAAGGGACAGCTAGAGAGCAACCACTGGACCACTGCAGTGGAAATTTTTTTCCCATATTTAGTCTTAGAGATGCACACTCACTTATTGGTACAGTCGAAGGTGGAATTGGGGGTTCTTTATCCGAGGCAAAGGCCTCTGTGAGAGTGCCACTTACTATGAGCCATGGTGCTCTCCTTGACACTGCAAGTTTATGTGCATGCTCTGAAATAGACAACAGGCATATATATATAACAGCTATAAAATGTTCTACATCATGTCAAGGCACATGTTGACTGCATGGTTATGTGGAGTGACTGTTTACTGAGGATTTAAGGGTTTCGACTGGCCCCTAGTGGTGGTCGTGAGCTGATATTGGTTGACCCAGACTCATGACCTTCGCAACAGATGGAAAAAAGGGGCATGTAATCCTATTAACCCAGTGTTATCGCAAAACACCCATCAATGTAGCATGCATCATCTGAATTGTGCATGGTCACTGCAAACCTGCATGAAATGCTGCAGTGGTGTGTGCAATAAGGCTTTCTCGCTGTAATTCCCTAATGGGGTTGGTGTTTTCTGGAGCAAACCTATCTAGGAACACACGTTTCAAGTATGAAACATGCATCATGGAGAATAATGCCAAGGACAGAACAGCCTCAGGTTAACCTTATTACCAGCTTGCAGGGAATGGTCACTCCAGACGGCCACTTATATCCCGAACAATGTCTTCTGCCCTCACGCTCGATCAGAGTGAGCAAGAAAAGCATTTTGATTTAATTACAGCTATGCACGTCTACTAAGAGCGCAGACACTGACTGCTCCCAGTGAATTAGAAACAAGTTGGATTGATGCCATCTTCCTCAGGCATCGTGATCTGTCTGGCCACCCAAGTCTGAAAAGACTCATTTTGCATCTTTGCCTCCCTGCATCTACCTTCTTTTTTAACTTTCTCTCTCAGGTGTAATTGAACATATTCCCTTCATCCCGTCTGTGTCATCTGGACAGATTGAACACATTAGACACAATGAGAGCAGCTCTACCTGTAATCCAGTCCGAGCATTTTGCCTTATTTTACTTTCACATCTTTATCAAAGGCAAAGTGGTAGTTTGTAATCAAGGTGAGTCTGATATTTCTCTCTGGTTGTTTGAATTACCTAAGATACTGCCATCTGGTTTCTGCCTGGAAACAGTGCTTGTATTGTCCTGCAGCCCCCCTCACCCACAGTCGTGACTGCAGGTAAAATGACCTCAGTCTGAATAGCGACGGACCCCCGTTGGAGATAATGAAGGGTTGCGCACCTACAGTCTTGTGACAGTCTCTGCATTGCGTTGCAGGAAAATATGACACCAGTCAACAACCTTATACAAGGCTCTGAAACCCGAGACTAGTGCTCTCATTGTGTCAGTGAAATGGATCCAGGTTAGAAGCAGAGGAAGAAAAGGCTCTGACGAGACTAGTGTCAGTGAAATGGATCCAGGTTAGAAGCAGAGGAAGAATTGCTGACTACCTTTTGGATCTCCTGATGATTTCCCAGTTATGTTTTTTTCTTGTACTGCAGGCATGCATTGACTTCTAATGTATGCGCCTGTGCCTATATTTACATCAGTGCTGGGTATGCTTTCATGTTTACCGAGGTGTGCATATTGAACTGTGGGTGACCTTGAGAGCTTTGGTTTCAGAGTGACTGAACGTCATCTATTTAAGTCCCTATTAGCAGCCATAGTTAGAACATGAATATTATGTATATATATATATATATATATATATATATATGCAATTGAATGTATCATTTGATGCAATGATATGTATTATTTTATTACATAAATTGGATCTGAGAGGTGGATTTTCAGGAGATTAGCAGTTCCAGAATTTTTGATGGCAAGTTATAAATAGCCTTCATGTATGATATAAGCAAGACCTATAAAACTTTTTTTTTTTCTTTTTGCATCTTGGCCTTAGGTATCCTTTTGTCCTCTGTCTTTTCAGTTTACGTGTACAATAGGGACAGATGACTTTGGTAATTGCTGCATCAGGAGACATTATGTGATTTGTCTAGCTATTTTTAAACACAAGAACTTATCTGATCAGGGTCAGACGAAAACCCAGCCTAATTTTGCAGTTCTTCCAAGACCGTTTAGTTGACTAGACATTTACCAAACAAGTTGTTTTTGAAAATGTCTAGTTTTTCATATCCCTACTGTTTTTTTTTTAATTGCAGGACTACAGAACAGATTCATTTCTTGGACACTGAGAGACTCTGAGACACAATGTTGATCTGACATGATAAGAATAACAAATTTCCTGAGCATGAGAGTAGCTGCAAATTAATAACAGTTGCTGTGATTTTCTATTAAGTGCTCAAGCATCCCTGTACCCCTCCCCGTGGTCGCCCACTCTCTGAGATGTCTTTATGGAAGAACGGATGCTGGCAGCAGCCTGTCCTATTAGGATCGTCTTCTAACCAAAACACCTATTTTTAGATCTCTGTACTTGAAGGAAATAGATATCAGTGCTGATATTCAGGCAGAAAAATGCCAATAAGTTATGCACTTATGGCCCCTTTACCAACCAGCTCACACATATTTTCTCACAGTTTTTTTTCCCCCCACACATTATGCAATTCATGCATTCTCTATATATGTAGTACCATTTTCCAGCCAAATGATTTGTGTGGTGCAGCATTACCATATTTGATGTCAAGAGACAGTGGTAATTTTTTGAATACCTCTTTTAGCTCTTCTCAGAGGATCATTTTAATTAAGTATGTTATGAATATTATGTTATCAATTTATGCATAATGTGGCCCTGTCATTCAACTGAAGTACATAACACCTGAGGCCCTCATGGACCAAACTCTAGAGACTACCGAGTCAGTATGAAGATTTATGCAGCATTATAATGAACCATACATGAATGTTTTTTTATTGACTTACAGAGGTAGCACTTGACCAACTTCATAAACTGTGCCAGAGTGATCTCTTGAAATATTTCTAGAGATTGATTGATTGATTTAGTTTTTTTGTGCTGCAACCAAAAATTCCCACTTTCTTGTGGCAGTTTTTTTTTTATTAACCCTTGTGATGTTTGGCCTCTCCTAACTTGTAGGTTTCTTATTACACCTCTAAATCTTGTTAAGGACTTAACAAACATGCCTTTAGTGTCTATGGATTATCAAGTGATGTCAGTTAAGAATAATCAGGCTGAAATAATGACTGTCATGCATTAGAAAACACATGTGACAGGAAGAACATGTAGATCAGTGATAAGTCCAAAGATGGAGCATTGATGGATATAAACTGAATGTAGTACATCTTGATTACCATAAAGCATTGCTTGCATAATTTGTTTATAAGGGTGTGATTTCAAACAAAACATTGATGCATTCATTTATAGTAGTGCTTTTAATGGATCTTCTGTCCAGCTGGGATTTGGACATGGAGCCTTTAAACATTTAAGCCTTTTTTCCATTTTCCATGTGAATCTAAAATCACAACTGAACTGGCAGTCTATCAAAGCCCTGTCTCTAAGTACAGAATCCGCTTTCTAATCAGATCTCATTACTGTCCAACCTGGCTGAAGTGGGGTTGCGCTCGAGGGCACTAGCTCTCAGACTTTCTGCATAATAGCGTCTTACTCGGACCACTGACGTTGTCCTTGGTTTGCATTTGATAAGAGCCAGTCATGAGACTGAGGATAACAGCTATATATAACATATCTTAGATAGCAGTAGGCTCAAAGGGAACAGGGCACCCAGATAAGAGCCTATTAGCTCGTAAATGCAAGGAATGAATGAGTAACCTGCAGCTTCACTAGAATAGCGGCATAACTGAATTGTGCTCAGATCAATCAGTCAATCTATCCATCCATAACAGAAATCCCAGATAACAGTGGTGTCCAGAACCCGTTCAGTCTCAGATGCTGCATTTGATGGCCCTGCAGTAGGAAATGATCGGCAAACTTATAAAGGTCACACTGTGTCTTTTCTTTTGCTTTTTACGTGCTTTGCCTCTAATTATCCTTCAATTTATTCATAAAATTCACCAGATAGCTTGAAAACATGCCAGTACACTGTCAACAGTGGGTCAGCTTTGCATAGGTGTGTGTTGAAGATCAAGTACTCCTGCGCCACATGGCTAGGGTTGATTTTTGTACCATGCGTGCGTTGTATATTAACGCTGATGCATTAAACCTACATGCTAATACGTGCTTGTTTATGAGTGTTATCTTGGTGTGCCCTTGGACTCGGACTCGCTATGCATACTCATATACGTCAAATGCATACGCAGTTCACCCCTCGCTGCCTGATTTTTGCGTGTAATGACCTTTCTTGTTATGAGAGATTCGTGGAACTTTTTTTTTTAATGGAGAGTGAATGGAAAGGTCATTCTTGACGACACAGATCACTGATTAGGCTTTACCGCTTTAGCCTCGAGTAGGTCAGCTACGCTCATTAACTTTTGCTCATTTAATAGCATCAGTCTAGCGCTAACTGCTGGGACATGTCTCTTTTGGTGCATTCAAATGTGGCTGGATTTTGTCGCCTCATAATAGTGTGATGATCATGAGAGGTCTGGGTACAGCGGACTCTGTTAATGGGGTGAACCAGTGGTTTTATCAACGTGTGAGTTATGCAGATGATTCCAGCACGTGTGAACAGCACCTCTGCTGCTTTCCCTCACGAAGCGTGTGCAGCTGATAAGAGGTCACATATGCTGCTACTACAGAACGTCAGCAGCAGTGGAGCTCCATGGCTTCCTTTTGCATTTGCATAGGGATGGGTGGTAAGACCCAGAATTTTATGGTACAAATAAGACAATATGAGCAATTTTATATCACTGTAACAGTACATATTGCAATATGTTATTTTTATACTTGAAATGTATATATACAGTATATATATATATATATTGATATAGTATGTATATATGGATGGTCACATGGATCTACTGATAGTATAACCGGAAAAGCAAAATCACTTCTTCTGTTTGATGGTATATACGGTCATACCGCCCAGCCCTACCTACACTGTAGCATGCATACTCGCACTCGTGACCTTAAACCTTCAGAACCCAAGGATCTTTTTATTGATTGATATTGAGACTCTCCATAACACAAAAAAGAGAGCAAGAGAGAATAAAAAGGTTGGTAAAAAAAAAAAAGATTGATTAGCCGGAGCTCTTGTGCTCCTGGGGAGGGGGTCTCAGAGGAAGGAGATGAGACAGTGGCATGTGAGGGGGATGCGTAGAGGCTGCTAAGTGTGTGTGTTTGCATGCTCTCTGTGTGTGTGTGTGTTGGATGATGGGCGAACACTTTCATTACACTGGCATCCGTACACACGTGTGCACATGCACAACACATTCAGGGCATCTCAAGTAGTCCCTTTAAAATGCTGCAGGCAGGAATGGATTTCCTGTTTTTTAATTTTTTACTTTTGCCAGAAGCCTTCCTGCTGTGATTCCTTTGACATTGATTTAAACGTGCATTAATTCCATAAGCACATCGCACAGTATTATTAGGGATAGGGGGATAATAGTATGCAAGTAAAAATTGAAATTAATTTGTGACCTTTTAGACTGCAAAACAAGCATATGAAAAAATTATGATGATGATGATAATAATAATAAATCTTATTATGTTGTTAAATATTATTAATATGCCAGACTAATTACACTACTGCTTAGAAGTTTGGGCTCAGTACATTTTTTTTAAAATAAATTAATACTTTTGTTGTTTTGATTCATCAAACTGATCAATAAGGACATTTATAATGCTACAAATGATTTCTGTTTCAAATAAATACTGTTGAACTTTCTATTCATCAAAGAATCCTGAAAAAAAAGTATCAGTATTTTACAATCTTACTGTTTTGTGCTGTATGTTTAATCAAATAAATGCAGCCTTTCTGAGCATAAGAGACTTTCAAAAAAATAAACCGACCACTAGGGATGTAACGGTATGAAAATTTCTTATCACGATTATAGTGACCAAAATTATCACGGTTAACAGTATTATCACAGTATTGTTAAAATGTGCTGGAGATGTTCAAAAAGTACCGACACATAAATCACTTCCAAGTTTTATATTTAAAAATCAACAAACAACAAATAAAATGACTTTTTGTTTGCATAATCACTAAAACAATAACATTACCAATGATGTTCGGATTTTAAATGACAACTTGACTGGCAACAGTTTAATAGCATGAAATATCTAATGTAAATGTTCAAATAAAGCTTTGAAAAAGTTATATAAAAAGGGTAAACCTCACATTTCAGCCTTTAAATAAAGAAAAGATGTCAAAATGATAATTGATTAATAAATGATTATATGTATTTTATCTGCTCCATAAATAATTCTAGATAACTTATCTGAATTGTTTAAATGTGTAGAATCCACATAAGCTTGTTTTTCATCAACCGGTCAAAATTTACAGCAGGGCATGCAAATTCGGTCCATTTTGGCCAGACAGAAACTGCACACAGGTTGAGTGTAAATATAAGTCTCTGTAAATCCACTCGCTGACAGCAGGTGGCGCTTATGGAAAAGCAGAATTAGAGCTGTTTCCCGTAAACTCCGTGCACAAAGCAGTATTGCGATTAAGAACACTTCCTTTAGGTATTATTACATGGAGCGAAGATGAAAACAAAATGCCATCGAATCGTTTCTGAAGACAGTCAGAACCTTCAGAGGAACAACCATATAATTAATTCATTCATATATAGGGCTGGATATCGTTAATTTTTTAGATATCGATACCGATACCTTGACTTCGATACCGGTTCCTGAATAATAAAAATTTTTAGATACCAATTTTATGAAATCAATTTTAACAAGATTACATTATCTAAAAAAAAAAATTTTTTAGCTTATTGATGTTTATACAAACGCTGAATGTAAATGTAAGTCTCTGTAAATCCACTCGCTTGACAGCAGGTGGCGCTTATGGAAAAGCAGAATTAGAGCTGTTTCCCGTAAACTCCGTGCACAAAGCAGTATTGCGATTAAGAACACTTCCTTTAGGTATTATTACATGGAGCGAAGATGAAAACAAAATGCCATCGAATCGTTTCTGAAGACAGTCAGGACCTTCAGAGGTACATTCATATAATTAATTCATTCATATATTCGTTTGTATAATTCTTTTAAAACCTCCCAGCTTTTCCGCCCTGTTTTCACTCAAAACGAAACTACTCTGAGTGCTGTGTGCACATGAGACTGTTATTTACAGTATTTATTTATTGTGAGTTGTTCAAATCGCGGTAATCTATTAGATAATTAAAAGATGAAACGGTAATACTAACCGGGGGGAATTTTATCATGATTTATCGTCAAACCGGTAATCGTTACATCCCTACCGACCACAAACTTTTGAATGTAGGTTATAATATATAAATGACTAATCAATGTAATAATAATGTTTATAAAATGTTATTAAAAATGTAATTAAAATGTAAACTCACAAGTTTTAGCTATATGTATTGGTATCATTCTCTAGTCTCGTTGTTTTCAAGAATTTTTCAACAATAGCTTAGCGAGGCGGTTTAAAATACTGCAGATATAATAAGATTGGGCTGAAACCGTGCAGAGGTATGGGCTACAGTATGTGACCTCATTTCATCAGAGCTCAGCAGCTGGTAATATGTGCTTTACAGACTCTCTTCGTAAAGTCTTCGCTGTTTGATTCCATGCAGTTCACTGCATTTTAAAACTGTGACATAAATGGCACCCTGTAAGTTGCCTGCTCGTTTTTGCACCCGCTATTCCAGGCCTAGTGTAAGAAAATAAAGGGAACTGAATAAGCTCAATCATCATCTGTGTGAAACAGAGAGGGGAGAATTCGTGCAAACAGTCATCAAAAATGCATGGCAGCGGCCCTGTAGAATATTGATGCTGCGGCCTCCTGTAAACCGAGGCAGCATCACACCAGGTGTCCTCCAGGAATCCTCTCCACAAACAGACACTAACGGGTGGGGTGCGCTAGCCAAATGATCCAGTGCGGCATGGCGATATTAAGGCATGTGTGGTTTTCTGCCGTACCCCTGGGGTTTAGACGACTTCCCTTCTCACAGTGCTTATTGACACAGACACACACGCACGGTTCTTTATATATCTCTCTCTCTCACACACACACACACACTTTATCTCTCTTCTCGATCACACATGCAAAGGAAGTGCAAAACGGCATATTTTCAAGATCAGCTAACATGAGGGTTGACGGAACAACTAGTCGACTGATGTGTTTTAAGGAAGGCCTATAATTAAACTGGTTCGGGTTCACCTGACCGCAATCAGACGCACGTTTCAAAGGGACCTTTACGTAAGACACGTTCTTCTGTTCAAAAGTGCTTAGATGGAGCGAAACAGAAAGCATGGGTCTTGAGAAAAGTCATTTTGAGACTATTTTTAGTGTAAAACACTCACAAAAATGCTGCTTTTAAGGCGCAAGCGAGTTTTACTGTGAAAATCGTCTAACAGCAAAAGTTTACAAGCATGTTAAATAAAGCACAGACGCTCTAAATATCAAAAACATCTAGTTTTTCCATGACTTATGTCTGTTTCTTAGTAGTTTCCTCTGACAACAAACCCAAAACCCATAGCTATGGTTTTTAATTCAAGGATGTGCAACCGTTGCTAAATCCAGGGTCAGCTTTTCTTCTTCTTTCAACTCCCAGTTCATTAGCTGTAATGAAGTTGTGCTGAGGGTTAGTACTAATTCAGATGACTGTTACGAGCTCAGGATCTTCACAGTCACAGCATGTCTCTTGATTTCCCAGCATTTACGGCGGAGTGCATTCTTTTTAGATGTGTCCTCTGATGTTGGCCTTTTGACCTATAATTTTTTCTCCCTTTCGTTTCTCAGTATGGGGAAGAGGAGGTCTGCTCAGACCGCCTGGATGCTGACTTCCCTGACTTTGACCTCTCGCAACTGGACGCCAGTGATTTTGACTCAGTGAACTGCCTCAGTGAGCTGCATTGGTGCAATGAGCACTCCGATCACTCCCCTGCCTCCATACAGTACAGCGGCGGGAACCCAGAGCTATTCGAGGTGGGAACCGTCATCTGAACTTCCTTTATTGTGCAATGTAGATTGTGATGATTAGTAGTATTTGTAATTCTTCAGTAAGTCTCTGTCCCAAATGATGCACTTGAAATGAATCCATCCAGAATTATGTCAAGATTGGACTTGAAGGGCTGTAAGGGCTGAGGGCAAAATTTGGGAAAGGCATTAGTCTTAAAGGGATAGTACATGCAAAAATGAAAATTCTGTCATAATTCACTGAATAGCATGCACGAAAAAAGTTCCACGAATCTCTCATAACAAGAAAGGTCATTACACGCAAAAATCAGGCAGCGAGGGGTGAACTGCGTATGCATTTGACGTATATGAGTATGCATAGCGAGTCCGAGTCCAAGGGCACACCAAGATAACGCTCATAAACAAGCACGTATTAGCATGTAGGTTTAATGCATCAGCGTTAATATACAACAAACGCATGGTACAAAAGTTCTCTTTTTTAATATATATATTTTTGTCAATCTAATGAAGGTCCAAGGAACCAAAATTTTCAAGCATCAAAAAGTAAAACAAGACATTTGAAAAGTAATCAATATGAATCGAGTGCTTTAATCTAAGTCTTCAGAAGAGACTTGATTGCTTTATATGACGAACAGATTTAATTTAGGCTTTTATTCACATATAAACTTTGATCAATGCACATATATAGAGCACATCAAGTATGGTATGCCAGAATAAACCTCATAGATTGTTTACCATATTTGACGTGAATTATGTATATGCATTCATACATGTTCATAATGTTAATAAAAGCCTTTTATGTTTAAAATGTATTTTCGTACATTTTGATGCATGAAAGTTTTGGTTGCATGGAGAGTATTAAATTATTAAGAATATTAGAATGTATGCTTTCATTTGAGTGTCAAAGATGAAGGTAAATTATCACAGAATTTTCATTTTTGGGTGAACTAAAGCCTAGTTCAGTAAACCTTTTACTGTACGACAATGGTGTAAGATTAAATCTAACTGCTAGTCAAAGCCATGGCGTAGTGGTTAGTGCAAATGCACATTCTGATGTTATTTTGAGCCATGGTGCTCATGTGGGTGTTGCAGGTTTGAGTCTGACCTGCAACGGTTTCAATCCTGATTTTCCCTTCTTTTATGAATAACCTCTGTCCACTGTTTCCGTCGTATAAAGAGGTAGAAAATATTAGACATATACAAACTGTGTAAGTGTAGGTTTTCCTTATCTTTGCTTTGCAGAGCATTTGCCTTCATTTCTTTCTCGTTGTTTCAGGAAGAAAATGCGGCACTGCTCGCTGCCCTCACAGACAGCCTGGATGGCATTGTTGAGGACGGAGTCGGGGGTCTGTCTGTGTTCCCTTCGCTGGGGGACGACCCTGAGGAGGGTGAGGAGGAGGAAGATGACCTCCCTTTGGACAGTGAGCCCCTCCCTGGCTCATTGAGCCCAGAGACAGAAGACCCATCTCTAGTAAGAACCCTTCCTTCCTGTTTAAGGTGGATTTGGATGGGCCTCTGACTACCCCACAGCATGGGTATGATAGGCAACACAGGTCTGAATTTTTCTCATTTTGGGCTTTTTGTTTCATTTTAAGCAACCGATCTAACAAGAATCCTCTTCACAGGCAGGGGTGTGGAACATGGACACTGCTTTTTCTAGGCTTTCATTTTGCCACACATCCCATTGCTCTCATCTTCTTCTGAGCCTTATAAGAAAGTACTGTGGTGATACCCAGTGTTGGGCAAGTTACTTCCAAAATGTAATACATTATATATTACTAGTTACTGTCTTTTGAAAGTAATTAGTTACATTACAATATTACTGTCTCTGAATTGTAATGCATTACACTACTTTTGAGTTACTTTTGAGTTACTTTCATCCAAAATATCCACATAACCATGGTATTGTGATAGTATCTGATGGCAATAGCATGGTACTTTGATATATTCCATGGCAGTGTATGAATACCATGCTATTGAAATTGCACACTGCCATTCAAAACTGTGGGTCAGTAAGATTTTTGCCATCACAGGAATAATTTACATTCAAAATAGGGATATAACGATTCACTCAACTCACAATGCGATACGATTGGATTCACAATACGATTTTCTCAAAAACAATTTAACAAAATGAGATATAAGATAACAATCTTACCTTTTTACTGTATTTATGATCAAATAAATGTAGCCAAACTTTTAAACAGTAGTGTACTTCAGAAAATCCCATGCCATTACCATCGTGATAATGTCCAAAAACATGGCGATACCATGGTACTTTTTTAAGGGAATGCTTATGTATACTTCCCAGATCTTTGATTCCTTCAGGTCACGAAATGGACTTCTACAGCAGTGCTCTTTGCTCCTTTTTCCCACCTTTTGTGAGAGAACTCAACTCTCATCTCTTTCTAAAGACACCACTTCCTGGAACAAGTTGGTGTGTTTTTATCTGTCCCTCTCGGCTCACAAACCCCAACAATTTAATCTGTGTACATTGTAAAAGCAGTTATAACAGTTATTACCCGTTGGACAGCTTTTCATTTTTACTTTCTTCTTTTTTCTCCCCTTTTTCTCACTGCTCTTTCCTGTAACGCTGAACAATGGGTTGGCATGGCTGTATTGTAATGTAGCTGTTTTTCCAGTTTGTCGTGTGTTTTGTGATTTTTTTTTACCTTAGAGACTGGTAGTACTTATGTTAATGACTGTCTTACATTTCACTGAATACCTTTCAGAATTGACATTGTTCTGGGATCACATTGTTTGGCGCCAATGAAAGGCCACCATCTGATTACTGAGATAATCATTGCCTCAGAGATACCAAAAAAGGCTAGCTTACAGAGTGTAGCAGCAAATTATATAAGAGATGTCTGAAGGAGGGACAAATTATTCTTAAATTGATGAAAAGTATGTATATCCATCTGTGAATAAGACTACTTTTATGGTGCCACTAGGGCTGGAAATACCTGTAAATATAACCTGTTAACAGTTTGTAGTTTTGCCATGAAAACTATAATTTACAATCATGCAACATGGAAAAAGTTCTAAACAAAACATTTCACAGAAGTGAAATATTACTCAAAAGTAATACTTTGCAGTAAGGTTCAATACATTATACATATATTAAAAATACTGTATATGTATCTATACAGTGTGTATATATATATATTAGGGCTGTCAAAATATCTGAAAAACTACATTCGAATTTTTTACTTAAATATGATCAAATTATATGATGTTCGAATTATATTCGAATTTAAAATGCATAATTTCAGTTAGGGTGAAGAAAAGCTTTTGGCTTCTCTCGTGAGGCCACAAGAGGGCGCATCGAGCAAAATATTACTAATGCACGTTTATTCAAAGTGCATAATGTTTAAAATAATGTTTATAAACCAATTATAATTAAGTTGCTTAAACAACTATAAACAAAACAGTATATATATATATATTCAGTGCATTAACTGACACTGAAATATACTATCATTCATCATTAATTAATGTGTTCATAATACATTGATATTAATTTATACAACCTGAAATGTAAAAAATATGTTCAGTCTGTTCAAAGATTTCTGAAGGACGATGTGACACTGAAGAGTAATGACTGCTGAAAATTCTGCATTGCATCAAAGGAATAAATTAAATTTAAAAAAATTATATAATTATTAAATTCTATTATTATTATTAAAATATAATAATTATTATATTCATAAAATAGAAAACAGTGAAATTGCAATGATATTTCACAATATTACTGTTTTTACTGTATTTTTGTTAAAAATAAATGCAGCCTTGGTGAAAATAATAGGCTTTTTATAAATAAATATAAATAAATAGACACACAGACTTTTGAATGGTAGTGTATATAAACGAGTTAACATTCACCAAGATTAATACATTTTATAAGAGTGTTGTTATAGTTATTTCATGTTAACTATTTCAGTAACTAATGTTAACAAATTGAACCTTATTGTAAAGTTCCAATATGATTAATAGAGTTACTGTCGATTATTTAGTCTTTTTACAATCTTTCATCCTAGAAAAGAAATTCCTGAATGTTACAAGTCGAGACAGATGCATTTCTCTGTTAGATGATTTGGTAACAATGGAATAGTTTCAGTGTAATTTAGCTTCCTCCTTGAGTCTCAGTGTAAGAGCTTAGTCCGGGTGTAATAGCTGAGATCCCCCTCTGCTGGCAATGGCCGCAGTTACACCTCAGCCCCTGAATGAGGCCAGTCTGTGTGCAAAACAAGGGGTGCATTGAAGACCCACGAACAGGGACAGCAGAGCACATGTTTTCATGACATAGATGGCCAGTGCATGCCAAAACGGTTTGGTACGCAGAAGCTGAAACGCTCAGTGCCCCTTCAGTTTCCTCAATGGACACTGAGAGACATGGACAGACCTGCCAAGTTGGCACATTAACAATCGCTAAAGGGACTCAACAAAACTGTGCTTCTTCTTTCTTTGCTTTCTCTAGTTGCGCTGGTCATTTAGGACTTGCATTTCAGATTTTCTTGAATATCCAGTAACTTTTAATGTCTTGTTCTTACAGTGGCTACAGCACAGAACTGCTTGACACTTGCTCTTGTTGTTGTATTTGAGTACTGAATGTCAACATGCCAATATTTCTTGATTTTGTGTGTAATTTTAAATGCACCATGGATCATCAAATTATAACCCCTGGCCTCTCATTCCCTCCACAGCTCAAAAAGCTCCTGTTGTCGCCCCCTAATGTCCCCGCGGGCCTCGATTCGCACAAAGACATGCATCGCCATAGCAGCAGGAGCCAGCAAGTCAAACCTGTGAGGCCCGTGCTCAAGGTGAGAGGAAGTTCCAGCCGCCGTGATTGCAGTTTAAACTCAAAACATGTGATGCAATGTCATAATAGGAAATGGATTTAACAACCTCAGTGTTAGCACGCATGCTATTCACTACCCGTTTAAGCTACGGCATATTCCCGCAGCAATGCTAATGCCTAATTAGCTTATGCCAGCCTTTAGAAGCCACACTGAGGATTTGTGCTTCAAAGTTTCAAAGCCTGTGAAGCCTGTGGTTCCTCATTCACTGGCTCCGCTTTGGCACGCTGCACCTCGGCTAAGGCCGCTGTCGCATTAGAGTTGAGTGCAGCCATCTGTCATAGCAAAGCCACAGCCTCTGCCCAGCCTAAAGGGCAATGCTCACTGGGTTTGAGATTACTTAAAAGAACAAGCAGTAGTTCCTCAGATACCAAGAGAATATCTTGCAACTAACCTAGGCAAATTTGTCACAGTAACCTTAGAGCGAAGTACACTCTGAAATAGACTTTAGGGGTTTCAGCTGCCCCGCATTCCTCGCGTGTTTGGTCATCTCATAAGGCCGTTACAAAAGATAGCTCGCTACATACCACTGATGAATGCCATGAGCAAATGCTTAACACTATAACCGTTTCGAAGGGGTTATTTTTCATTTTTATTACATCTGTCATTACAGTGCTAAAACAGTTTTGGCACATGTGGTTTATTTTAATTGTATTTCTTTTTTTATAAATTGTTGTAAAACATTAAAATCTGATTAGATTTCTGTAAAATGTGATTGGAGCTTATTTATTGTTGTTTTTATTTTAATAATTGAGTAAATAATATATACTACTATTATAAAGATAGAATCAAAAGAATCGAAACAAAAATAAATATAAAAAATATAAATAGTGCAACAAAAAAAAACTACCGTTCAAAAGCTTTTCTTTGTGTATGTGTGGTTTTGAAAGAAGTCTCATATACTTGACAATTAATTGATCAAGTATTGAGACCAGTAATATTCTAAAATATTATTACAACTTAAAGTATCTGTTTTCTGATTTCATATATTTTAAAATATTTTTATTTCTGTGATCAAAGCTGAATTTTCAGCATCATTACTCCAGTCTTCAGTGTCACATGATCCTCAGAAATCATTCTAATATGCTGATTTGCTGCTCAAGAAACATTTTTGATTATTCTCAATGTTGAAAACAGTTCAAATTTTTGTGGAAAGTTCAAAAGAACAGCATTTATTTGAAATATAAATCTTTTGTAACATTATAAATGTCTTTAGTGTCACTTTTGATCAATTGAATGTGTCCTTGCTGAATAAAAATAATAATATTGACCCAAAACTTTTGAATGGTTGTGTACATTTTAAATAATTGTTTCTTTAGTGAAAAATATTGTCCTGTACTGTTGACAGCTTTTCATAAAAGCAGTAATTCACTTGAGGTTGCGTGTAACAGCGATTTTACCGCATATCTCATCAATTAATGGACAGCCTCTTGAGCCTTTTTGCTTTATTATGTTTCAGTTGTATTTTATATGAAAAGATTAAATGAAATGTCTCCTCCTCCCTCCGCAGAAGGACAAATCAAGCACACAGGAGCGTAAGCCACGACCAGTGAGGCCCTCCGGTCGTCTTTGCACTGAACTCCACCGCCACCTCACCACCGCGCAGGAGGCTGAGGAAGAGGAGGAGGAGGAAGATGAAGAGGACAGTGACTCGGAAGAGGAGGAGTCATCCAGCAGCGAGGGCGAGAGCATGGTGTGCGTCGAGCCGGCAAAGCCTCAGTTCTCCTCGGAGAAGGAACTGCACTCTGTAGTGGAGCTCATCAAATACATGCACACGTACTGCCTGCCCATACGCAAACAGGCCAACTGGGATCGCAAAGAGCGTAAGGCCAAGCCCGAGAGCTCGCAGGTCTCCCGCAGCCTTCCTGTGAACTCTCAGAAACCGGCTCCCCAGACCAGGCCGAGGGCTCCTTTCACTCGCCGCAGGGAAATCAAAGCCCACTCCCTGCTGAAGGAGCTGCTAGAGGCCGTCAGCTCCTTTGACGTAAGCAAGCCTTACAGAATGCACAGCCCCCCTTATATCCACTGCAGAGGGGCTGCGACTCGGCTCGGCGCTGACCTTTCTTCCTCCTCTGCACGTCAGCCCAAAGCCGAACCTAAAGACTCGGACTGCGAGAGCTCGCAGAAGGCCACAAAGCGCACCAAGAGCCCCGAGCCGGAAGAAGGCTCCTTTTCGGTCAGGCGTTCTCGCCGACTGGCCTCCTTCCCCAGCCGATTCGCTAAGAAAGTGCGTGTGAACTGTGGCCGGTCGGAACCCAGTGTTGTGCAATCGAGCGAAGAGGAGAACGCGGTCAAGCATCCTCCCACTGAGCCTCCTTCTGATAGCAGGCAGAAGAGCAGCTCCCGCAAGGCGTCTGAAGCCCATAACTCATGCAGCAATGATGGTAAGACATTAGTCACCTGAACAGCACACGAGGGAAAAATACTGCAAGTTCCCTCCTAAAACTATAGATTCACATGCATATTATTTATGCATGTATTTATTTTTGTGTATCTGAATCTGTTATTTATTTTTTTTTTTAAATAATTCATGTGTAATTCATGATTCATGGTTAAATAATTTTCAGTTCAGTTGCTGAATTAAAATGTAATCAAATATCAGTTTAGATTTATATCCAAAATAGTTATGATTTATATCGAATATAAATTTGACAAATTTGAATCTCTTTGAATGACCAAAAAAAAATAAAAAATTTATATATTTATATTTGTCAGTAGATTTAAACTTTTCTTTCCTTAAAGAACTTCTGTTTACTGTTGGTATTGTGTGTGTATGTGTGTGTGTGTGTATACTATAATGTATATTATTCTATGCAATTTATATAGATTTCTTTCATAATTTATATAGATTTAAATAAATTTATATATATTTATATTTGCCAGTAGATTTTAACTTTATCTTTCCTCAAGGAACTTTTTTGTTCTGTAGTTCTTCTGAAAACCATCTATTTAGTGGTGCTTTTAAGAACCCAGAAACCGGATGCTGATGTGAACAACCATTTGTACCATTAAGCATGATTTTAATATTCAGAGAGCCAGCTCAGGAACTCTACTGCGTGTGCTGTTGAGATCTCTAACATCTGTCTGTCGTTCTGATTGCAGAGAAACGCTCCTGCCTCTGTTTGCCGCTGGCGTCCAAATCCAACGGGTGTGTGTTCCTTTCATATCTAATCTATTCTTGAGCCCTGGAACACTTCCAGGCCGACAGTTTAAGACCACCGCCGGACTCCGTCCATCTTCAAAATTGCCTAGAGGAGGCTTGTAGAGCTGCTGTTTTTACATACAAAACTCTCGCAGTAAAACTTTTCTATAAATAGCCCTGAGGTTCTTCTACCAATTACAGTCATTTGTTGTTCTCTGCATATACATAGCTCAGACATCGTGTGAAGTAAAACAACCGAGATCAATCAAACCCTGCTCCAAATGTCATTAGTAGACAAATATAAACCTCTAAAACAGTAAATCTGATGCATTTAGTTGAGACTGTATCCTTTCCTCTCTCTCTCTCTCTCTCTCTCTCTCTCTCTCTCTCTGTTTTTCTTGTCCATGTAAGGGTTTAATAGACTGCAATCTCTTTCTGTATTTCTCTGATCAGAGACGTGCAGTATGCCAACAAGCCCTTTGAGCAGACTCTCTCTGTGGAACTGTGTGGCACAGCAGGTAATATTGCGCACTCAGTGAGGGGTATTTTTATAAGTGTGCCATTTTTGGCATTGTGTGAGCTATTAGCACTTGATTCACCTCATATGTTCTCACACATGCTAGTAGCTTGCCAGTATTTGCACAGGATTTATGTAGCTGATGACGTGTCTGAATTAGGCTAGTGAATGTCTAAATGAACTGAATGGTAAAGGGCTTTGTGTTATTACTGGGCCCTGTCCAAACAAATGTTCAAGCATTTACATAAAAGAAGATTATTCTGTATATGTATGCTACTGTTGAAAAGTTTGGTGTCAGTAAGATTTTTTTAAATGTTTTTGAAAAAAGATGCTCACCAAGGCTGCATTTATTTGATGAAAAACAGTAATATTGTGAAATATTATTACAATTTAAAATAACTGTTTTCTATTTGAATATATTTTAAAATGGAATTTATTCCTGTGATCAAAGCTGAATTTTCAGCATCATTACTCCAGTCTTCAGTGTCCCATGATCCTTCAGAAATCATTCTAATATGATGATTTGCAGCTCAAGAAACATTTCTGATTAATATTTAATATTAATATTCATGTTCAAACTGTTATACTTCTATGCAGGATTCTTTTTTTCAGTATAAATGGATCAAAAGGACAGTATTTATTTGAAGTAGAAATCTTTAGTAACATTATAAATGTTTACTGTCACTTTTAATCAATCGAATGTGTCATTGCTGAATTAAAAGAAAAAAATGTGAACAGTGATGTGTACATATGTAACATTTCTGAAGTTTAATGCTTAGTTTTAGAGGTTTGTATGAGCAATAGCACTGGAGATAATTGCCTTAGCAACCACCACTACTAATAACTGATTCAAGTTAATCTTTCATTATTATATATTATACACGCTTCATATTATGTATGACTCCTTTTGTAAGCTTCATTAATGATGTTCATTTTCTGCCTGTTGTGCGCTGCGACTAATAACAGAATGTTTGGTGATATTCAAGTGCGTTTGGTCGTGGCGCTCATGTGTGTGTCGTAGTGATTAATGAGTGTGTGTTTTCCAGGCCTGACTCCCCCCACCACACCCCCTCATAAACCAGTGGAGGACGAGCTCTTCAAACCAGACGGAAAAGCTGAGCTCACCACCAAAAGCTCTTGCCTGGCGCGGGCGCACATACGCAAGCTCCCAGAGCAGACGGAGCTGTACGCCCAGCTGCGCCGGATGGGCCAAACGGGCGACTCGGACGCTAAGGGAGGGACGCAACGGGCGTACGGGGACCACGATTACTGCCTGTTGGGCCTGGGAGAGAGTTGCAAGGCGATGGCGGCTGCACTCGGCTCTCAGTGCCGTGTGGAGGTGCATGAGAAGGAGGAGATGGCTGTGAAGAACGGGGAGCTGGAGGGACTGGAGGAGAGGCTCCTAACCGATTGCCAGCAAAGGACTGAGGCTGATTCGCCCGTGGCGTTGTCTACGCCCGGTCCAGAGCAGACCAGTCAACCCTCACCTGTCCGCCCTCCCACCCCAGAGCTGGATGCCCAGTCCCCAGTTTCCTGTTCGCCCCCCTCCCCCGGCTGCAAACTCCCCTTCAGGTACTGAATACTCCGGTGCTTTTTCCATTGTTGCGTTTCGTTGAACTCAGAAATTCTGAACTTCTGACTTTGAAAAGTTCAATAGAATGCCACTTATGTGAAGCCCAAATGTGTGTGTATGATGTCTAGGGCATACCCCCCTAATAGACAACTAAACATTAGTCGACCTGAATAATAGTCAGTTAGTCATAGAATAAAAATAAAACGGACAGATTGTTAACGGCTGGTCCTTGAGGTAATTACAGTATATCGGGTTGGAAATCCAAACTTTCGTCTAGCATTCATCGAACTCAAATATGTCTTATCATTTCGAATTTAAAGGGGTCATATGATGCTGCTAAAAAGAACATTATGTTGTGTATTTGGTGTAATGAAATGTGTTTATATAACAAAACAGAAGAACAATATCATTGGAATCACTCTCAGAATGACTTTTTCCAACTGATGAATGATAAAACACTGTCAGCCAATCAGAGTCCACCTGACTTTAAAGAGCTGAGCATTTAAAACAGCGGACAACAAAACAAAAACTAAGACGCTAATATAGTTCTCATTACAGCTATCCTAATAATGAACAGGCCTTTATTCTGGTTTTGTGTATTGATTATTCAGATTACATGGATTCATGTTAAAATTTTAATAGTGTTGCCACAGAAATGCATAATTCTGAGAAAGCAAACAGGGTCCTGGCTTGCCATTAATTACGGTAATTACAGCATGGTGTGAACGCAGCACGAGTTAAAGTTCCTACATCACATCAGAAATGTTTGGCAGTGATATAGATGTTAAAAAAAGTGTAAACCTGCAGTATCACTGCCAAAAAAAAAAAAAGATTTTCTTATTTAGTCTTTTTTTCTTGTTTTTAGTACAAACACCTCTATGTTTGGAAATCAGAGATATCACCCTTATGAAAACTAACCATGTTTTTATTACAGTAAAAGTGTAGTACCAAAAAGTGTAGTTTTTTGGTGTATTGATTACCATTTGTATAACCACAGTTTTACTACAAATACCATGGTTAAACTATTGTTAGTGTAGCAAAACCATGGTTAATTTGTGGTTACCATGGTTTAACTATAGTAAGCATGTTTTTTTTTGTTTGTTTGTTTTTTTGTAGTAAACCAATGGTTAATTTTAATAAGGGGGGAAATATCCTACCTGTACATCTGCCTTTGAATGAAATGCAGCACAAATCCCAGTGCCGCTCTGCTATTAGCAATATGCTAACTAGACTTGTGCCGGTATTCGGTAATGCGATATATCACGGAACTACTTTCTTTTTCAATTTATTAGCCATTTTGAGTAAGTCAGCCCTGTTCTCCTTCTTTCAGCGATGAGAGCTCAGAGACATGCCACGGAGCAGCTGAGAAAAGGAGCAAGACAAAGTGTGGACAAGAGAATGATGTGGTAGGTCGTGTTTTCAAACCGATTTTATTAGTCGCAGCACTAACCTCATTATCAAAGCCCGTAGATGCATCTGATGTCTGATTCGTTTCCTTTAATTGCCGTCGAGTGTATTCTAATCCGCTGTGCATTTGCAGAACAAGTGCCAAGTGATCTACATTCACAACCTTCCGAGCAGCGTCACTCAGGCCATGCTGCGTAAGCGCTTCGAGGCCTTCGGTCGGCCAGAGGACTGTAAAGTGGTCATCAAAAACGAGTGGGTTCTGTTTCCATCTACTTCCCTGAGCTTATCGTGCCCTGAGGGGGAGAATGGAGCGCTGATGTTGCTGTGTGTTTGTGTAGGGAGCGTTGTGGGGTGATCACGCTGAGAGCCGCTCAGAACGGCCAGACCTCACGGCACAGGTGGGACTCGCTCGGTCCGAGCGGAGGGAGCGGCAGCCGGCGATAAATAGACCTTGTCACTTCTGAGGATCGGAGGTCATTGGGGCGGGAGGATTACAAAGGAACAGAAACAGCTCTGAGACACTGGACACAAGTGCTGCTTCTCGTGTGTGGTTGATGCCATTCGTGATGTTGCGAGCGGCTCGGGCTTCGTAGCAAACCGCACTCTTTTCCATCGGTTGTTGTGACGTTCGTGTGCTTTTTTCTGTTTTTTGTTTTTTTTATTTGTAACCCTTTGTCACTCTTCTTAGACCTGCAAGGTGCTTTCACCGTTTTGTCGTACAAATATAGAAACAATAACAGCTTTGTATTAGCAAAACTTTGTGGATGTTCAACTCTGTGTGTGTGTGTGTGTGTGTGTGTGTGTGTGTTACGATGGATTAAAAAAAAACGACAAACAAAAAAATCCTACAAGGTAGAGTTTACAGATCAATAAGACAAGAAAAAAGTAGTCTTTTTGTAATTTTAGTGCTTCCTTGATTTCATCTATGCACTCAACCGAGGTAGTGCTTCTTTAGTCTGGCCTCTGCCCTCCTCTGGTGTTTAAGGGGCTTTTGCTGCTGGCTGTCAGACACAACCGAGTCCAAACCCGACTGTGCTACCTTAAAGCTGAAGTGTCATTTTTTTTGACGTTAAAATACTCCAATTCCAGCCAAAAACTGTTCAAGTAAACACAAATCCTAAAAAGAGTATCAAAACATCTCTGTTTGTTTGAGCAGCCTGACACATTAGGGGCGGAGCTTTCTGTTTGGCTGACCGATTGGAAACCTGTTTGAAAACAGTCATTATGTTTGGTGCCGAGCTACACACTTCATCTTTAATTCACCAGTTGCTGTTACTGTTTTACTTGTCGGAATGCGACCCAATCTGGTTTAGAATCCCAATCTGGCGGAAATGGTTTTCAAGAATGTACCTACCACAAATGCGATTGTAATGCCCATCCTATTGGTCTAGATTCGAAAGTACAGTTGAGCGTTTAGACTCTGCCAGTAGCATAGCCCTACCAGACATCCAGGCTTTTGCTGAGAGAAGGGTGGCGGTAAACTAGGAGGAAGATCTTTCCAGAGCTCAATCTCATTAGAGATACGGTCGTATCTCTGCTTTGTTTACATGTCACTCTCTCATTACTCTTTCTCTCTATAAGCTCAAACACTCTTTTTTTTACTCTCTCCTTTCTGACAGGGGAAGATCTGCGGGTTTTTTCTAGCTCTTACCTTGTGGCTACTTCTCTCTTTGTCCTTTGTGTGTGTTTTTTGAAGTCTAAACATGTACCAGTGTATAACTGCGTGTCGTTCGTGTCTTTTACGGGGTCTAGGGATGGCTCCATCCCTTATTATATGCTGGGACCTCTTGCTTTTATTCTGCGTGGGTCTCCTCGAACCTCCGGCCTGTGGATCTAGTGCAGTTGTGAGCGTGTTTGTGTGTGTGTGTGTGTGCTGGTTTAGGGAGAGCCGTCAGGCTCTCTTTACTCCCTAACTCTCCCCTTTAGCCAGAAACACACCCCAAACCTGAATGTTTACATGACTGAATTCTCTTTCGACTTTTACTAGAGCGCACACTAAGTACAGAACGCCTTATTCAGTATTTAGGTACCCTATTAGGATGTGCCTTTTGGCTTTCCCTTTTACGGTACTGAGCTGTAACTTGGACACGGCCTCTGAATATTACAGCCGCTTTTGTCCAATTTCCCCTATAAGATCTTCAGAAAACAAACTGAATGAGTGTTTGTGCTTAGTATGTATACTACAAAGTAAGTGAGAGATGTGCTGGTTTACATGATTATATATATATATATATATATGGAGAAGTATATAATGTGTATATAGCACTGTGTCTTGTGTAAACATGAGATGTATGGATATGTGCTGTACAGCGATGGGGTAACGTGTGGTTTTAAAGGGTGGCTCTGATTGGTTGTTGGTGAACCCGATGATGCAGGATTAAGCAATACAGGGAGATCCAGAAGGGAATTTTTCATTGATATGGCTTCATAAGTCAAACACAGTTGTATAAAGTGTCCCTTTAGAAATGGTTCTTTTTAATGACTTTAAGATTAAACGTTTTTCTTTTTTTATGCAATTGAGATGCAATACCGCTGAGAGATCTAAGAAAGCTTTTCTTATAACGGAAGGCTTTATTGAAGAGATTGGTTGTATTAAGAGTAATCGAATCCTGTACTGTATGTTGTAGACGGCTCAGATCGTTCGAAAAGAAGGTCGACGTTTAGAATCGCTGGACTGAGGGACTTTTTTTGTTAGGAAAATACACAGACAGCCCAGTCTCACAGGGAGAGCCTTAAACCTTAGAGGAAAATAAAGCTATCAGTCCTATCTGATCTCCTGTACAATCCAATGTGTTCTCTTCACTAAGTAAACTTTTTCAATACAGCCATATTATAAAAGGTATATACATATATATGATTATATAAATACATATATATATATATATTTGTGTTTGTGTAGATAAATATATAGATGATATAATTTGTTATAGACCATTTTATTCAGTGTTTCAGAACTCTTCAATACATTTCAACACTGTCAATCTAGAATGTACAGATTCAAATTAAAAAGAATTTTAAAAAAAGGTAAAAAAAGAGAAAGAGAGAGCGCATGTGATTTCTTCCTGTTTTTTATTAGTTCATACAAAATGTCACTTTTAATTCACTACATCCATGGCCTGGCAATTTGTCGTTCACAAAGTACATGCTCTTGCAAGATAGGAGAGAATTTTCCTCTTGAATCAGCAGTGATTATATTCGGGGAAAGTTTATATTGTCTGTGCTAAACCGTGGATCATTTTTATCAAGAAGTGGATCTAGCATTTGTGTCATTACGGTGTCAGAGCATCAGTTAATGGATCATGCATCCATGTCGCATCGTTTTGCTGCTTCAAGACATTTTCTTTTGTGGAAACAAAATTTGAGTCAAAGGGCATACATTCTTCTTGTTTTTTTTTGGACTATTTACATCTAATGACTATCAAATTTGCTATGATTTTCCTTTTTTAATGTAGTTTTCGGTAAATACTGCTAGTAAGATTTTTTACATATGTTTTGAGTTTTTTATTTTATTTTTATTTATATGCCACTTAGCTTGGAAGTCTTGAAATGGTATTGGTTTTATTTTCTAATTTTTTTTTCTCTGTATTGTGTGATCTTGAGAATGTGGAGACAAATGCATTTCAGTATTTTTTAAATTGTTAACCATGTCGCATCGTTTTGCTGCTTCAAGACATTTTCTTTTGTGGAAACAAAATTTGAGTCAAAGGGCATACATTCTTCTTGTTTTTTTTTGGACTATTTACATCTAATGACTATCAAATTTGCTATGATTTTCCTTTTTTAATGTAGTTTTCGGTAAATACTGCTATAGTAAGATTTTATATTTTTTACATATGTTTTGAGTTTTTTATTTTATTTTTATTTATATGCCACTTAGCTTGGAAGTCTTGAAATGGTATTGGTTTTATTTTCTAATTTTTTTTTCTCTGTATTGTGTGATCTTGAGAATGTGGAGACAAATGCATTTCAGTATTTTTTAAATTGTTAAAATCTAGTTTCCTAGATCAAATCTATATAGTGGAAATTATTTGATGTCATAAATTATATTTTAATTCCTGTAAATATTTTAAAAAAGCAGATGATGGCTTCCTTTTGAACGGAACACATTTCTCTTCCGAGATTGTTTACATTATTAAACTGTAGAAACTGCTCCTCATATACTGTAAAAAAAAAAAAAAAAAAAAGTACATATATTCATTGTGTTGCCTCCAAAAAATAAAATCCATAATGAACAACATTCAACTTTGTGATTCATTAATGTACTGCATTACTATATTATTTATTCCAAATAAATGCTGCAGTAAACCGCAATAATACCTTGCACAGAATTCAACGCTATTCTTGGAACAAGTGCTGAATAGCAACTTGAGAAAGGATTTTGAAAAAACCCAGCAGAATTAAGTCCGTCACTTTTTTTTTCACTTGTTCCAAATGACATTCCGCATTGCATAAACAGAATAGTTCAGCCGGAAACCCTCTGATTGGTTGCCGCATTGAAATGGCAGCCAATGGCAAGTGGCATTCTGTGCTGTATCCATGGAGAGTGCCTACATTTTTAGATGGTGAAGCTAATTGTGGCGGTTCCTTTCACTGAGGGTATGCAGCAGAACATGCTGAATGAGAGCACTGTTAACGCAGCCATTCGGAGAGCTGGTGGCAATTTGCCGCTCTGCTGGTTTGTGATTCAGATGTCAGAATAATCATTCCCTACGGCACTGTGTGTGTGTGTGTGTGTGTGTGTGAGAGGGATGCACATCTATCTGAGTAGGTGTGTGTATTTGCGGTCACGTCAGAGCTTATTTTGGCTTTTGCAGTGGTTGCAGATTTTCTCGACTCCACCTCTTTGCTGTAAGAGTGAGGTAAATGTAGCAGAAGACGTGACATCATAGCCATTGACGTGCAGTGACTGCGTCTGTGACATGACGTAAATGCTAGCATTGATCCCGCCTCTTTTTGCTGTCCTGCCAATCGGCTCTCTTCCTTCTGAGTCGATAAGGCCAACGCCCCCTAGGTGTTATCCAATGCTTTTGTAAGACTGTTATAGCACTAGCACACACACACGTGCAACCACGCGCACTGCATCCTCGGGGCAGAAGTCTTATTTTGCACAGCAACACGGTTACAAAAACTTTTAAAAAAAATGACAATGTTAAGCTCAGAAATTCCTCATTTGATATTTATTTATACATTTCTACATATAAATATTGAAAACACGTAATGTGGACTTTCCAACTGTATTCACACTATACTCTCATGTATATTTATTTAGTATGTAAGAATGCTCTATTCTGTATTTTCAGCCATAGTCACTACAGTATAACTTTACAAAACCTGATGTCACCACTGAGACATTGCAGTAGTCGGTTACTTACACTAAAAGGTTTTCTTTACCTATAAACTCGTGACTAGTGTAAATTGTAACAGGACATCCTGTGGAGAGAAATAATAAAAGCAGTCCACTGTCATACATTCTCATTGTCTGTTTTTATGCAGTTTGACGTCTAGAAAATGACACAGGTCTTGGACTGAGATGTGGGCTGGACTGCGTTTCCTGTGAGGAAAGAGAATTTGGTTATGGAAAAGAATAAATGACATGTCAATTGTTTGTAAAAATGCATCCTTAATCGAACAGTTCATAAATGAAAGAAACAATCTTTATTTATTGTTTAGAAAATTCTTCACAAAAATGGTTCCAAAACCATATGAGCTTTTTCTTTTGTGAAATACAAATGGTGAAATTTTGAAAAATGTTCATGCTCGTCTTTTTAGTAGGCAAAAGGACAAACAAGCTAATAATGAAAAAAAGGTGCCACAAAAGTAGTCCATATGAAGTCATACAATAATTTTGTGCAAGTTTAATATGTGCATATGTTATCCAAAAAAATTAGCAATTTTGCTGAAAATGTACTTACCCTCAAGCAATCCAAGATGTAGATGAGTTTTCATTGAAACAAATTTGGAGAAATGTAGCATTATATCACTTGCTCACCAGCGGATCCTCTGTAGTGAATGGGTGCCGTCAGAATGAGAGTCCAAACAGCTGATAAAAACATCACAATAATCCACAAGTAATCCACACCACTCCAGTCCATCAGTTAATGTCTTGTGAAGTGAAAAGCTGCATGTTTGTAAGAAACAAATCCATAATAAAGGCATTTTAACTTTAAACTTTTGTTTCTGGCCAAAATAATCCATAATAACGCTTCCTCCAGTGAAAAAGTCAATTTCTTGTTGTTCTCTCACATCAAAATACTCTGACATATTTGTTTATACTGTTTTTGTTTGTAAATGGTGCTTGATCTGTGCATATTTCTCTCCTGATTTAGAACAAACAACTTTACCATGGATAGAAGACTCATATTTTAGCCAGAAGCAGCAGTTCAACAAACACGCAGCTTTTCACTTCACAAGACATTAACTGATGGACTGGAGTGGTGTGGATTACTTGTGGATTATTGTGATGTTTTTATCAGCTGTTTGGACTCTCATTCTGACGGCACCCATTCACTGCAGAGCATCCATTGCTGAGCAAGTGATGCAATGCTACATTTCTCCAAATCTGTTCTGATGAAGAAACAAACTTGTATGGCTGTTATTTCCTGTATAGTGTTATTTCCTGAGAATCTTGTCCTCCTCAGTAGACATGGACTTTTATGATTCTATTGTTTCATTATGCGGCCACTTTATGTAAAAGAGCAGCATAAACATTCTTCAAAACATCATTTGTGTTCCAAATTTTAGGGTGAACTATTTCTTTATGAGACAGTGAGACACCGTTTGAGTCACTATCTACTAGGGCTGTGTATCACCAGCAAAGTCACGATACGATACGTATCACGATACATGACTGCACTGAATTTCACCTCAGCAGAATTAAACGTTGTAAAATTGTAAACAAATTAAGCGCGGTCCACTGCTGCACACGTGTCACAGTATCGATACTCGTATCGTCAAATCTCTGTGACGATACATCGTCGTATCGATATTTTGAACACAGCACTACTATCTACCTTGTTTGCCAGCTGAGGCTGCAGCGTTTACTTCCTCTTTAGCTTTTTTGGCCTCCTCCAGCTTGGCTACCTTGGCCTCATGAATTTCCTTCAGAGCGTTCCACTCCTTCCTGTTGTTCAGCAGACGTTCTAGCATGGGCGTGATCTCTACGTGGAAGCGAGAGAACTCCTGCAAGAAGGATGAGGCGTGAGTAAAGAGGGAGTATCGTAGGCGAGTAAATAAGAATCTTCTAGGATGTTGTAATATTGCATTTTAATTTAAAAGATTTATGATATGGATAGTTAGTCCATAGTATGAATGGAGGTTTTTGTTCTTCGTCATTCATTTCTGGATGATAGCATTTGATGGCTTATTAAGTGCATAATTATTCAAATTATTACATTTAATGATTAAGTTAAATTAGAATATCAAGACACTACAGGGCTGTTTCCAATCAAATGTAATCAGTATCTGTAGATACTGCAGAGGTGGCACCGATGTTACATCTGAAGTGGCATTTAGATATATTTACAAAGAGTATTTAATGCAGCTCAGAGGTGGCATGAATGCATTTACACTGCGATCACAACTGCATAAGCAATACTATGAGATTAATGTTTTAAAAATAACATTTTGGTTATTAAAATATGAAATGATTTAAAAGATAAAATTATACTTTAAATATGAAACTAAAACCACCAGTAGGTGGCAGAGCAAATCCCTGTCTTAATGATTGAATCTCTGAATCTCTTATTCGATTCACTCTGAATCAAAGCAAGTGACTGTCTGCTGTTCTGCTTGAAACTATTTTCATTGACATTCTAACTGCATTCGATTAGGCAGTGAAACAATGCACTCTCAAGAAGTGTTTTTGTTTGATTTGTGCAAAGTTGTAGAAAATGCATATTGCTCCAACAACATTACATTCTTAACTAACATTCAGAAAATCAAGTTTTGAAATTTGTGAATGATTTGAATTGGTATAAAATAGAATCTTGTGTGAATCAGTTTCCCACCCAACCCTACTTGTGTGACTCTTCTTCACATCAAATTCTCTAATTCCAGCAGGCCTGCATTCTGACGTTCACAGTCAATAAAACTCAAGTATACAGACATCTGATCAAGACCAGCATTGTGCATTTATGCTGATGATTATGTATCTGCTTCCTGATGGACTCTCGTCTGGATCCTGTGAACATTTAGAGGTGTAGATCAATGAAGTCCCATATGTCGTTTTGTTTACTAATCGAAATGGAGGACCTCACCTTGTAAACGAAAGAACAGACGAAATCAATAAAACCACACTGCAGTTTGGGAAGTTCTTCAGCTTTGTTCCGGTCCATCATGGGCTGGAAAAGAAACAGCATGTACTTAATTCAGTATCAAAATGAAACCCCACAACCTACCGATTGCCAGGGCTGCGTAGATTACTTACAAATTGTAGTCT
Organism: Sinocyclocheilus rhinocerous; assembly: GCF_001515625.1. Lineage (NCBI taxonomy): Eukaryota > Metazoa > Chordata > Actinopteri > Cypriniformes > Cyprinidae > Sinocyclocheilus > Sinocyclocheilus rhinocerous. Next base: position 1,249,148 of record NW_015642825.1, read on the forward strand.
GATTACAAATTACATGATAAAAGTTGCAGTCACTAATGTAATCTAGATTACTAATTTTAAGTAATGTATTCTGACTACTTTTAGATTACTTTTGACCTAACATGTCTGTAGATTTGAGTGGGATTATTGATAAAAAGCAAAAATAAGTAAAATTATATTCCATTCTTTGTTATCAACATCATGAAATGCATCAAACATTACATTACTCCAGGGTTTAAAAACGGATAGTTCCGGTCCTTGATTCTGATTGGTTGAGCTGCGTTCGAAGCTGTTGTAAATTACTCTACAAACACACACCTTTGTTTACTTCTGTGTGTTGCTCGGAAACCACTTCGTTGGAACCACAACTGTTTCTGAGGAACTATGTTGTCTGGTGGAAGAATACTGTTTTTATTTATATCATTACACTTTATTTGCTCTGTTTTATTCTGTGAAACCTTACTACGTATATGGAATAACCGTTTTATAAAAGCAATAAGCCCCGTGAAGCCGTGGGTTACAGTGAATTTATAACAGCTAAGGGGGTTTTAGGGGGTTTTATAACAATGCCCCTTAGCTGTTATAAATTCACTGTAAACCATGGCTTCACGGGGTTTATTGCTTTATCATTAACTGCCATCGTGTGAATAACTTGAAATCATGTAATCCATAAAAAGTAACTGTAATCTGATTATGAGCATTTTATTGGAATCTGATTTCGTAATCCAGATTACATGTAATGATGGTGCGTACAAGTCATGTCGGATAGATCGTATTTACGAGTTGAACGCACATGAACGCCACCACAAAGTCGTTATTACGAGTGGGAAACGAGACTTGAACGCAGCATTAGTTACTACTCAGCACTTCAGTGGTGGTGAAGAGCCATGACCTAATGTAGAAATTTCGAAGACACTTTTCAAAAGTTGACATTACATTCCTGCATTTCCAATCACAGCTAAGGAAAATGGCGAGTTTGGGATCGGTCTGTTTGACTGGGCCATTGTGGCCGCTCTTTCTGATTCACTGCACCGCATAATAGGCAGTACATCACGACATGACCCATGGGAACTTTTCATTCTTATTCCCTTTCTCTCAGCCCCCTTCATTCCAGGCACTTTCTCACGATAGGCTGCTGCTCCAGCACTGTCCTCTCCAGGTCACCCTGCTCCCAGAATTCAGCAGCAACGGAGAGCGCCACCTAGAGGACATAGTCAGTAAGAAACTTAGATTAATGCTCTTTATAGATGCATTTGGGGAGATGTGAATATTGATTTTGTGTGTAACTAGATTTCAAATGAATTAACTGTGCATCAGAGACCATTAATGACATAGAAATCGCTACATAACAATTCCCACTGAGCCAGACCTGGCACATGTCCCATTTGCAACTATAAAATTTGGCTCCATCATTGTTCTTGGATCTACTTCCGTAAATATAATAACAACATTACCAAAAAAAAAAAAAAACATCTAAAAGAAGAATGTTTATTTTTTTTTAAATGCATGGCATCCGGCAGAATATAATCTCACACATGTGAGATGATCACATTGCCGTCTGCTGTGAAACGCATTTAATAATGAGTGTTAAACAATGAATGTAAACAACCCATCCATGGATACATTATCATATGAATGGGGTTTCAGACTCATTATGCCAGCGATTTCATTTTCCTATGCAATCACACCCTTGGCTGCCCTACATGTTTGAATACATTGTTGTAGTATCAGGCCTTGCGTGTGACACTGCATTATGCATTAGGAATATCTAACCTTGCTCTGAATCTCCCATGGCTTGGCAATGGCTGACAAATCACAGGCAGTCATCATCATAGCCCTGCAGTGAGGAAAACCAAAACACCACACTGTGAATTCATATTTATGAACCCTGAAAGGCACCAAATTCAAGCTGCTGCATATGACCTTTTGCAAGGATATAATGCAGGTTATTGAGCAAACAGCCATTATAGGTGACATTAGCTTTTTAACAGGCCATTTTCTCACAGCACTTACATGACAATCTCTTTCCGAGTTGTTTCGTACATCATGTATTTGGTCCAACTGTCCCAGCTCTCGTAGGTCTTGGACTGATCCACGATCTTTTGAAACATGGCCCTTTTCCTGTGGAGGCACATCATTATTAATTTCATGTTAATCACGCTTATGCAGCTCTGACTGCAAGACTAAAGCCAAGTACATCCCACACTGCAGAAAAATAAAATTCTCACTTGAAATACAAGGCCAAGTCTGTTGCGATGATAGCTATGTCCATCAAATGGATCACGGTTTCGTGCTGTCTTCGGTTCAGATTCTGGTAGATATTTAAGGCCTGGGAAAGCAATTTATTTCAGTGAGGAAACTGCTGGCTGTGAGTGAGGAGGCAGTTATTTATGGGCTTATCAACTAGATGCACATTCTCAACGGTCTGTAGAGTTCAAAAATGTAATGATGAAAGACACCCAGAAATGTAAATAATTGTCAGCATTACCTCATCTCTAAGCAGAGTTTTTCCAAACTCCAGATGGTGCCTCTCGAGAATGGAGGAACCATGCAGCTTTGCCAGTGGATTCCCAGACCTGGCAAAGTCATCACAGAAATGGAATCTTAAAACCTAGAACGTCACAGACTTTCGATAAAAATGAATGCAAATAGGCATAATGCAATGTGATATGCCAGTTTGCATACATTTAACAAATAATTCCAATGTAAATGTTGGCTCCTTAGATCTTTGATTGAACTGTATTTTGAATGCAAATAGAAATGTATCTTTGACCACTGAATTACATGATTATTTTACAGTAGGGCATGATAATTTATTAAAATATTTTTTTTCCAAAATGTCTAGGCTGCTTTTTTCGCATACTTCGAACATGCAATTTTGCTTGGGTAATTAAAAAGAAAATGCATATTAGGTCAGGATTTAAACCCCTGTCTGTTTGGATGCTAAACAAAAATGGTGCCACAAAACTTGTCTTACATCTATATAAAGATTACATTTAAATGCATTGATTTAGCAGACGTTAATTTAGCAGAATGTGTTTTTTTTAGTCACGTCTTATCCTGCATAGGAATCCATGCGACCCAGTGGTGCCCTCTCAAAAAATTGGTGCATGATACCCCTGGTAGTGGATGTTGGTGATATAAAATTTGAGAATGCCTCCACACTTTATTTCTGAATACTGTAATGCATACACATTTTTCTTTGGTAAGAGCAGTGAGACATTGACTTTAATGAGTGCATACTTCATCTGGTAGAGGTTGTTAGTGCCGCGGTGGTCAATATCATGACAGAGCCCAGCGGTCACCATCGCCATCGTCTCCAGGTCTGTGAAGTAGCGCTTCAGGTCACCTGTCTGAGACACATTAGAACAGGTTTAATAGGCTTCAAGGTGGAGGTTCTCTTGTAGAGCAAGAGGCTGACTAGTGAGGGCTCATTAGGCTCAGTGAAGCATGGGAGTAGTGCTGAGAAAAGCTCATTAGCTGCCTGGCCTGCGTTTCTTCCAGCCCTCCAACACTCCATCCTTCCTGATGTACAGCCAGCTCGCTGTGATTACACATGACTTAACCAGGAGCAGGTTTACACTCGGCTGATTAATTAGATGGGGCCGTCTGCCATGTGAGAGAATATGTGTTGGAAATGGGCCGTATCATTAAACATATTCCCTAAAAAAGGCCCACGATTCTTGCACCCACCAAACAGAGGGGCAAATTTATCAAATGCTCTGTTGCAAGGCTAACATGGCTGGTTGTTTATTTTTCTTGTTTGCAGGGTGAGAACAGTCAATGTATTCATAGCTAGGGCTTCACTGAGCAAGATGAGATCTTGTATCTGAAGGCAGGGCAGATCCGGAGAGGGGTTGAGATGAGATTTTTAGGCCCCCTTAACAGGGTGTAGAATTGTAATATTTGAAATGTCATTCTGTGAGGGTTTTCTCTTACCATGAGCAGTGTAAACATGGTCTGGCCCACGTTGAAGCCATGCCTCCAGTTGTGGTAGGTGATTTTCCTGTAACCTTTACTGACTGAGTACACAAAGCGCACCAGGGTCTAGAGAGAAATCAATTTCAGCTAAGTCTTACAAGGCACTGCAAATATTGTATTTACATTGTATGTACAGTGTGCAATAAAATGTGACCCTGGGCCACAAAACCAGTCATAAGGTGGGAGCTAAATATAAATACGCTTTCCATTGATGTATGGTTTGTTAGGATAGAACAGTATTTGGCAGAGATACAACTATTTGAAAATCTGGAATCTGAGAGTGCAAAACAATCAAAATACTGAGAAAATCACCTTTAAAGTTGTCCAAATGAAGTTCTTAGCAATGCATATTACCAATCAAAAATTAAGTTTCGATATATTTACGGTAGGAAATGTACAAAATATATTAATGGAACATGATCTTTACTTAATATCCTAATGATTTTTGGCATAAAAGAAAAATCGATCATTTTGACCCATACAATGTTTTTTTGGCTATTGCTATAAATAAACCGCAGCGACTTAAGACTGGTTTTGTGGTCCAGGGTCACAAATATTTTAAAAAAGAGTGCATTGAAACAGTATATTTTTTAGAAGACTGGTAGAAGTAATAGTGGTGCTTGGTAGGGTGAATGTACATAAATCATTGATGATAACTTTAAAAATTAAACTTGGGTGCATATCCCGACTTGCTCTGTTTGTGTTGTAGACATGAATTGTATCTCATTTTGAAAATGATAAAATTAGTAAAAAAAATAATTGAAGGAGGGGCTCAGGCCATCTAGAGACCAGGCCCAGATTCACGTAAATCTTCCTAAGGAAGTAATGTCATTGTTTATATTATCGCTGACTGGTGTTACTTCAGAGTATACATTATATTGACCAGGTCTCCCTGGAAGAAGAGATTGTGAAGTCTCAATGGGATTGCCTTGGCTAAACAAAAATAAAATAAAATATGCAACTTTTTCCACATACATAGAGTACAGTCCCGTAAAAGGATATATAGTATATAGCAAATCTCAACTACCTGATTTGTTTAATTTCATTGCAAAATGCAACTATATTGTTGTCCAGCTGTTTATATAAAATTGCATATCTAAGTATGTCCAACTATATCCGCATACATACAGTACACTTGCATAGGGCGATATATACTATATAGCATCTCTTAACTGCTTGATTTCTTGTATCGTCACAAAATATAAACTGTATTTTCACCCAGCTCTGAATGTGACGATAAAGCATGAAGATATTGGCCTGGTTTCACAGACAGGGCTTAGACTAAGCCAGTATTAGGCCATAGTTCAATTAGGACATTTAAGTATTTTTTATAAACGTGCTTTAGAAAAAAACATTACTGGTGTGCATTTTGAGACCAAATAAAGGCACTGATATATTTTAAGATCAGTCAGAGCAAGTTTTTTTCAGTTGAAACAGCTCAGACTTAGATTTTAGTCTGGGATTAGGCTTAAGCCTTGTCTGTGAAACCGGGGGATTAAGATATGAATTAAACTCAAGCTTTTTTTTTTGTTGCAAAGCTGCATTGAAACAAAGCATATTGTGAAAATAGCTATAAATTTGACTTGACTTGTCAATTTATCTTAAAACAGGTTGGAGGTTATCAATTATTACCAAGTATTATAAGTATTACAATGATTTTTAAGATCATTCTTTTCAGGTATTCAAATTTTTCTTAGGTTTTGATTTTAGAACAATCTTGAAAGAAAATTTTAAGAAATGTTTATTTGGAAATGAACATTAATGTGGCCTATTTTGTCTTATAGAGTAAGCAAACAATGTCCCAAATAAGCATCCACCCAGAACAACCCTAACCTCTTAAATTTCCTATAGAAAATATTAAAAATCTAGTTAGATATATGGTCAAAATATAGCAAAAGGATGTGAGCTGCCATTATCACTCACCTCACGTGGAATATGGAACTTGTCTACCACACCCAGTTCATAGTACATCTTGATGCCACACTTCACCAGGTCCAGCTCACTGAACTCAAAGTCACAGAAGTGAAACTCTAAGATCTCGGATTCCTCGGAGTCTGGCAGCGTGTCGAACTGTAGACAGCAACAGCACAGCTGAACACGCACATCTAGAAAACAACTCGACTCCAAACCATATGATTTTTTTGGTGCGTTTTACCAGAATATCCTCCAGCTCGTCCTCGTCACATTCGTCAGGTTCTTTCCCATACACCTCACGTGTGTTCTGAACAAAAAACATCAATTTTACAAGGCTGATATTCTATGTTCATACAACCCATTTTAATAAGACAATCAATCATATATGACAACACTGCTTCTCCACATATACTTCATACCGTACAAATACGATATCCTGCTATAACCAGCTTTACCAACGTAGTGTAGTTTATTTTAATTAGTGCACACTAGGGACTAAGCCCTGTCAAGTTGGAGAAACCCACCAAGACATTTTGAATCTCATCCTTCCTGCACTTGACGTGGTACATGACCATGTCCTGAAAGATGTCCTTGCGATTTTCCAGCTTGTTCATCTTGTCATACGTGTCTGTATTCAGCACTGACCAGCCCAGGAACTGAGTGAGCGACTGAAATAGATACAGATTCGGGTTTAGAATTACATTTACATTCAGGATGAGATTCAGGTTCAGATTCACTCCCGGTTTCAGATTCACAGAGATATAAGTCTGAATCTGACTAATATAACCAAACAACAGGACGATTAAAACACTCTGCTACACTCTAAAAAATGCTGGGTTAAATACAACCCAGTGCTGGGTTCGGATGGAAATGAATGGGAAAACTACAAAAAAAAAGCATCACTTCTCCACAGACTGTAGCACTAAGATAAAACGGAGACTTAAGTACAAAGTACTTTTTGGAGACTTTAGAGATTTGTCTTAGCAGTTTAGTTGAATCCAACCAACCCAGCATAATAGATTGAGAACACGGCAAACTTTCAAGGAGCAAAACACACTATGAAATGTTCTCAGTGATGAAATGTTCACAAATACATAATGCAGAGTCTGCTGATCTATCCATTACTATATATTTAGCTATGACACACTACTGGTCTATACCGTGGCCTCAAATACCTCCATTAGTGTTTCGTCCATGTCATCAAAAGGCTTTCCATCTTTCCTGTTATAGAATGTGGCCACGCCAACGATTTCCTCTTTCTTGTTTACGATGGGCAAAGAGAGTACATTCTTTACTGTCCATCCAGATTCATCCAGAGGCACTTTCTGGCAGGATAAAAACAAACTTCAATCAAAATACATTAAGTTTTGTAAATATACAAAAAGCTGAGGTATACAGCTTTCCTTTTTGGAACACTGTTAATTTAATTTCATTGATTATTAAAGCAGGGCTCACTTGAAATTCAAAGAACTCGTCTTCAGCGGCGTTCATGATGTTACAGATCTGTAAGACAGAGTGAAGAGAAAGCAGCAGTCACGCTCACTGAGAAGGAGCATTGCTTGCTGATTAATTACTGTTCACAAAATTACAATTCTCCATCATTTCAGTGTGGGAGCACATTCTATTTCCCCTTGCTGTGCACATGACAGGAGCATTATACACCATAATAGCTTCCAACTACTGTGGCGTCAAGAGAGGAGAATGGAGGTCTAGACTCTCACCAGGCCGTTCTCTGCAACGTAGGTGGGAAGCCCACTTACTAATGCCCAGTGGTCAGCTGTAGGGTTACTGTAACGACAATGCATATGCGTCTGACCAGAACAATCCAGCACTTTTCTTTAATAAATCCCATTTTTATTTTCTAGGTGGTACATTTTAAAAACACAGTCTCTTATGCAAATCAAGGCTGTATTAATTACAGTAAAAACAGTAATACTGTTAAATAATTTTAAAATGTAAAATAACTTATTTCTATTTGAATATATTTTAAATGTAGTTTATTCCTGTGGTGCAAAGCTGAATTTTCAGCATCATTACTCCAGTGTCACATGATCTCATTCGAATATGCTGATTTGATGCTTAAGAAACATTTATTATTATTACTACGATTGTTATAGTTAATCAGAGTTGTGCTGCTTAATATTTTGTAGAAACAGTGATGTGTGTTTTTATTCCCCCCAGGATGCTTTGATGAACAAAGTTCATAAGAACAGCATTTATTTGAAATAGAAATCTTTTGTGACATTATAAATGTCTTTACTGTCACTATTGATCAATTAAATGCACTCTTGCTGCATTGAAGCATTTAAAAATAAATTCTGAATGGTAGTGCCTCTATGTTAGGAATATGAAAATTTGTACTTATTTTATTTGTACTATAATTTGTACTCTAAAAGTAATTATTGCTCAGGCCTGGCTCAACAGGAGGGCTTAGATGAGCCCATCCATGAGTTTGACACACTCTTGCAAACACCCAGAACTGTCTGGCCCACCTTAGCATGGAGCCAGACATGCTATTTCTTGATACAGTATGTTTATAAGGTACAATAATTACAATGCATGTAGAATGATGCATGATAATGCACGTGGCAATACTGGGCTTAATTAAATGCCAAGTGGAAGCTCAAATTTAACAGGCAATATAAAATGCATTAACTTACGGAATGACTTTGATGTCCTCCTTTCCATGCAATATGTAATCAATCACTTTGTAGAAAATCACTTCCTGAAGCAGAATTAATACCGCAAGTCAAACATGTGACAGCATGTAAGAATTCATTCAGGGCAGTTTTGTGTTTCTCTGACATGATTAATATTCCTATTTATTCGGCGTATCACTCACTCTGCCATCAGGGGTCTTTGGTCCGCTGTAAGGGGGCACCTCTCCCATCAGTATGGGCCAAAGATCAAAGAACTCCTACAGAGAAATGAATAAAAATCGAATATTTCAATACTCTTGAACAGACAATTTACAAATAGTTTGAGCTACAAATCCAGCTGCATATTTCATGCAATGAATAAATAACCAGTCACTTTAGTTTTGGTCATGTCGAGGAGGCCCACAGAGTAGCGGTCGCAGTTGAGGAAGGCTCGGACTGTATAGAGGGCCTTGTGGAACTGTCGTTCAATGTCAGTCAGCTCCTCAAACACTTTGCTGGCAGACCAGAGCAACACCTGCAATGCAGATGTGAGGAAAAATGACAAGATCATGGAGTGGGTCAATGTCTTAAATCTCAATCTCACAGAAATCCCACCTGTCCTCTTCTGGTTTCACAGTTGTGCAGGTAGCTCAGGTGAAAAACTCGCAGCACAAGATTGGCGAAGTTGAGATATTTCTTCAGCGTCTACAAGACAGAGAGTTCGATTTAATTCAACAGAGCGTTTCATCTGTTCTGTAGAAGTCGGTTTAATCGGAATGCTTTAATATTCAGTGAAACTGCACTTGTTACATTCACTGGGGATTCGAGATTAAAAGTATGTTTGGGGAGCACAATGCATATAATTAATCTTTCTGGTATTGTTTACATTTCAAATTGGCATCCTCACCGAGACTCCGACTTATTGTTGAGTATAAACCCAAAGCATACTCGCTATCACAGAGGATGATATAAGTGAATGCTACCTCTTCATCCTGAGCGGTGAAATGAGGAGCGCCAATCTTGTTGACCGCCATCATGACGGCCACCATGTCCTTGCCGTTCATGATGGGAGTCGCGAGCAAGTTCTTGGTCTCGTACTCCGTGAGGGTGTCCACAAATTCACTGAAGTGGCTGTCCTGGAGAGTGAAGCGCATTTGAATTTACTGTAACATGGTAAAACATCACTGATACACACAATTAAATGGCTTAATTTAGCTTTTAAAAAAAAGGTTTGCTTATTTTGGGCTGCGTTGAAAGTCCTTTACCTAATTTGGTGTTCCTAGTTTATGCACCTCAGTTTTTGAAGGAAAAAAAACATTATTTGTGGATAATTTTGGCAATACAGGTGCATCTCAATAAATTAGAATGTTGTGGAAAAGTTCAGTAATTCAACTCAAATTGTGAAACTCGTGTATTAAATAAATTCAATGCACACAGACTGAAGTAGTTTAAGTCTTTGGTTCTTTTAATTGTGATGATTTTGACTCACATTTAACAAAAACCCACCAAGGCATTAGCAAAGATCACTGAGGATCAATCAGTTCCATAAAGAAATACAAAACGTGCTAAATGAAAGAAAACACATAGCTAAAAAGATTGAATCCAATATTTGGTAATAATACAGCATGAAAAAAAAAATAAAAGCAATTTTTGATTGGGAACAACACAAGTGTGTCAAGGTGGGGAAGTTGTTATACCCTGTGTGAACAAAGTCAATAGATTTTAGTCAAATGCAATAAAATTAACTAGCAACTTTGGGGGAAAAGAAAATTCTCTCCAGGTCAAAATGACCAGAGCACAAAATTATTTTTTTGCTGAGTTGTAATACCTAGTAAAACACCATTAACACGTTATACAATAATTTATATGCATTAACATTAACTACTTTACAGTGCTCTTGTTAAATGTCATATGCACTTCCTGTAGTAATAGCAGCAAGTTATGCACAATTATATGCAACTAGCCACAAACCAAACCCTAATCCTAATGTTATTAATATTACAGTACTGAAATATATAATCACACAGTAACAAGGACATCTTAAAATAAAGTGTAACCCAATATTCAATAATCTTTGTTCATGTTAAAATACCATTGCTAGTCCATGTTAACTGGTGTAGTTAACTAATGATATGAAATGTTTTTAATTAAACATTTGACAACACTTTATTTTAGTCTCCTTCATGCACATTCTATATATTTACTATAATAATAATAATAATAACAACAGTAAATTATGCATAATTATATGCAACTAACCCTAAACCAAACCTATTGATTATTAATACTGTAACTAGGAAAAACTCAACTGTAACCAAATATATTTTTTTTTCTCTATGTGTCAATATCAGACATACATTTCTGGATAATATGACTGATATTATTGAATTTCTTTCATTTCAGGTGCCTCTGAAACATTATAAATTCTTCATATTCTGTTCCACGTCAACACTAGAAAGGGAGCGTGAAATGTAAGCAGTGATATTCTGCTGATTTGTGGAACACGGCGTTAGACACTGACCTTTAGATTTAATCCAGGATTGCTCTAATTCAGCTCAGATTAAAGACTTTAACCGAACACACTGCGGGAGAGCGCTGACCTGCGCTAATGCAGCACTAGTCTTGCATATTAACAACAGAGCTCCAGTGCCGTGCACAGAAAATGAGAGGAGATCTCACTCTCAGAATGTTCAAAATCGCTCACTTGTTTTGTTTAGGAAGCGGGCAACACTCGCAAATACAAACAGTATATCTGTGGATGTTTGTGGTCAGTCAGCAGTCTGTCAGACATCTGAAACTGAGATAGAAAGCTGTCGCCACACCTCTGGGGTTTCAAACAGACCCGCTTGGTATTTCGGTCACATAACGCAAAGATTGAAAAATCCCTTTTTTTTAAAAAGTGATTATGACTACAGAGAAAAGCATATTGCTGTCTGAGAAGCAGTGAAGCACACTGTGTGCCAAAAAAAAAAAAAAAAAAAAAAAAAAAATATATATATATATATATAATGATTGTTAT